>NW_023411553.1:0-17006 GCF_903995425.1 Onychomys torridus | reverse complement strand
TCTTCAGTAGCCATAGTTTTGGTTTTGTATGTGTGTATTTATTTATTAAGTATATAGCAAGTAAAAGAATAGACAGCAGGCGGAGAGAGAAAGAGACAAAGTGAGTAGGCAGATGGAGAGAGAAAGCATAAAACCAAACTACGGTCAAATCAGGTGCTCAGAACATTCAACAGAAACCAACCGGGAAATCCTTTTAAGACAGCCAGCTAGTAGAGTTCCCAGCTTAGAGAGTCTCCTCAGGTGAGACTTCCAGGTGTAAGAACAAGCAGCAACAGCCAGGGGCAATGTCACTGCAGACACTCCCAACTTCAGCTGAACCGGTGTGGGACCTTGATGCGGTCAGCTGAGTTTTCCATAGCTGAACCTCCAGCTTCTCCTTCCTACTCTCAGTGCTTTATGTCAGGATAAACCTCGGGTGGACATGATTTATCTTCCAGCTCTTCACATGGACACAGGGTTTAGACTCAGGTTTTGCTACTCTTCCCTCCATGTTACAGAGGTAGGGGAACCAGCCCGTTCTCAGTCAAAGGCCCACGTGCTTGGGTCTGAAGTTGGGGTGGAGACAGCTTCTCAATGAGTTTGAACAGCACAGGACAGTTAACCAATTAGTGTATATATTTTTTCCATTCAATGTCACAACAGCACTGTTTGGAAAGTACTGTTAACTAAGATTTATGAGGAAGAAATTCAGACATAAGAAGTAACTTTCCCAAGATCACATGGATAAAGTATTTGTGGCTGGTATTTGAAATAGTCCAATTCTGAACCATATATATATATATACATATATATGTGTATATATGTATATGTATATGTATGTATGTATATATGTGTGTATATATACATATATACACATATATACATACATACATATATTCAGGTGTATTTGTGAGTTGACGATGTACTAAGAAAAATAGGTACACAATATTGGCAGCAGCTGAAGAAGGTAATTGTTTCTGCTGGGACTACAGATTTCAAAGGTGTGGAAATAGAGATGCTTGCAAAGAAGGAAGACGATATAATTCAAGTTGGGTTTGTTTTTTTTAATCTTGTTGATATATTACAGGGTCTTATTTGTAGCCCAACTTGACCTAGAACTACTATATAGCCCACACTAAGCTTGAACTTCTAACAATCCTCGTGCCTCAGACTCCCAAGAGCTAGGATTACAACTATTTGCTAGCAAGCCACTATATTTAAATCAGGAAGTGATTTATTATAGAATATAGAATGGTCTCAATGTTATTGGGAGAATTAAAGCCATTTTTAATTAAGCTGACATAAACAACTCTCAAAACATTCCCACAGAGGTTTGGTTACCAAAGGAGGCTCTACATCTTCTACCGTTCCTTCCGTGCTCTAGAACCAAACTTAGGCCCTCTGGAAGAGCAGCAAGTAATCTTAACCACTGGGCCCATTTCTCTAGCCCCCTAAATGCTGTATTCCCTGGAGTTAGCTAAGAGTAGTAATTCTTCTGAACGTGTTTCTAAACTGCCAGTAATGATGCTGATGAAAATTCTCTTTTTGTGAAAATTATAGAAACCTTTGGAATAACGCCTCACTAAGTAATTCCTTATTCCATATCCTCACACAAGTAAACACATCACGAATACTTTTATAGAAAAGATTGAGTTGGTATGTTTTGTTAGGAGGGTTTTTCTTTATTATGACTTAATAATAGAGAAGTACAGAGTTTTAAGCCAATATGGATTTTAAAAATAAGATTATATTTATTTACAACTAGGAAATTTTATAAGCAAATCTAAAAGAAGCTTTAGGACATCAAGTAACAAGAATAAATTACATTGGAGATTGGGGCATGCAGTTTGGTGAGTATTTTGACATGCTTTTTATTTTATTATATGGTTTAATTGTTTTAAGTACTATATCATTTGATCATCTGTATGGAATGTAGACAAGATTCCTGTTGGATAAAATAGTGTAATGTATCTGTGGTACTAGGAATTTAACCTGGGGTCTCCTGTATACTTAGTACATGAGCTACCACTGAGCTGTATCTGCCTGTAGAGTTACATAGTCTATATAATTCTCACCATAAAATTAAATTGACATATTCAGAGAAATATCTAATAGACTAGTACATTTAACACACTTTTAGTAAGGAAGAGTAGCTTACCTTTATTGGTTTAAATGTATAAATGAATACGTAGAGAACAAATAAGTTTAGCTATGTATTTCCATCTTGGCCAAAGCCTGCCGTTTTTAAATCTAGTAAGGTCCAACGCTCCCTGCCCGCAACCATTCTATGAGAAATGGGATCTGTCACTATATGACTGAGTAGCCCAGAGGAAAACAAAGCATGATGTTTTGGCTTTCTCTTGAACTCTCCAGTGGAAGAGGTGGAGGGCGGAGGAAAAGGGTGAGACCCGGACAGTTACAAGCCATAAATCATGTCTAAGGTCATTTAGAAATGATGTGGTTACATACCAGTAACCTAGATATGAAGAAGGTGAGACAGGTGAAGTAGTTAATGACTGTGAGGGACTGGTTGCACATTGAATACAATCCTGTGATGTTTTTAAGATCTGGCTATTCTGCTACATTCTCTGACAGAGAGCTACACCATATCAGCAGATTCCTAGAAGGCTGCTCTCCCACCAGGATTTTTGTTGTAGCAGTCTTTTTGTGTGCTATTTTTCCCACAAGATGCTAATTCCTTGAAGGTAGACTGTGCCGTAATTATTTTTGTATCCACAGTGTGTGGCATGTAAGAGGTGCTTAGTGGTGAATGACTGCTTACAGTACTAATAGCAAAGCTAGGTGATAGTGTAAGGCTTCTCTAAAAGCATATAGTGTGCATCACCAGTTCTGAAATTCACTAACACGTTTATGTTCCTCATCCAGTAACATGCAATCGTAGTCTCCAAAAGAAAGACCCCTCATCTAAAGACACCTTTGCATCAGAGATTTATCATGACCTTCTCCTATGAGCAGTATTACTTCCGTTACTGAAAACTGTTTTCGGACCTGAGGAATAGAACTTAACCCTGTTACTAGTCTGTTCAGTTCACCACAACGGGAAGGCAGAGTTGAAGTTCTGGGCACAACAACCAAGACTTCATGCACCTTGATTCTTTGACTGGTGTAGACATTTCACAGGCCTCAGCAAGGATGTGATTTGCAGTACTCCTCAAATTTTGGCTGAAGGATTCTACAATATTTTTCTGCTATGGATATAGTTGGGTTTTTATTTGTTTGTTTTGTTTTGTTTTGTTTTACAGTTTGGGGTCCCACCACCCAACTCCCAAATAAACACACGGAAACTTATTCTTACTTAAGAATGCCGGCCTTAGCTTGTCTTGTTTCTAGCCAGCTTTTCTAACTTATCTTACATTGTCCTGTTTCTCTGTAACTACATTTTGCCTCTGAACCTTTTACCTTTCTTCATTCTGTATAACTTTCTTTCTTACTCCATGGCTGGCTGGGTGGCTGGGTGGTTTGCCCCTGGCGTCCTCCTCTCCTTTTCACACTCCCTGCTTTCTTTTTTTCACCTAGTTTTCTCCTATTTATTCTTTCTGCATGCCAGCCTCACCTGTTCCTTTCCTGCCTAGTTATTGACTGTTTGGTTCTGTATTAGACCATGAGGTGTTTGAGGCAGGCAAAGTAACACAGCTTTACAGAGTTAAACAAATGCAACATAAAAGAATGCAACACATCTTTGCATCATTAAATATTCCACAACATAAAGGAATGTAACATATCTTAAACTAATATTCCACAACATAGGAATACTGTAATTAATGATCTGTCAGCATTCCATTATAGCCATCATTGTAGAAGAATTAAAATTTTCTTCCAGCTATGCCATTTGGAAGTTGGCACATGGCTTCTGTGCACAGAATTAGTTTTTCAACACGTATCAGACTGAATGGAATAATTTTTACTTTTCTCACCTTCCTTTTAGTATACCACCGAAATCTCGAGGTGATTTCTCCCAGAGTCCAGAAAAGACGCGAACAGGCAGCTAGGATTCTAATCTTAGGGATATCATGAAATCTATGCACACTGTGCTCTTTCAGTCCATTCACTGTGTAAGCTAATTCTCTGCCTCTGATCTCTGCTGTTCTCTCTTTGTTCTACCTTAGTTCTCTAAATCTACAGCTTCTTTTTCAGCTCTCATTCGTAGCTCTTCTCTAGCCTGATTCCTCAGTATTTCTAACCAGAGACTCCTTGCAATCCTGAGAAGTTTGAAAACCCTCAAGGTCATAGCACATTCCTAGAATAGATGATAAGGAGCAGAGCCATTACTATAGTAACACAAGGCTCCAAGGTCTCAGGACCAGAGGGAAGGGGCGCAGTGCCCAGTGCCACGAACTCTGAGACATAGCTTTTTATCAGCAGACTTGGCAAGGGAAGAATTGGCAGGCTTTTCTTAGGGTGTTTTGTGTTAGTAACCTTAGTAAGATACCTGCAACTCTGACCTTGATCATAACTGTGAAGTTTTATTAAACTTATGATCTATACACAAAGACCTTTAGTCTAATTGGAACTTGCTCTGAGGTAAAAAATGAGCTAAATGTGTGCAGTTTGTATTAGACTGAGGAGAGATTATTATTTTCTGTGTTAGTCTGAGCAAAAGGAGCAAAGCAGGCTTTGAGTGTCCACAGTCTCATGGGACAATGGATCTGGCCATGAAGCATATCCTAGTATATTTTCTATACAATTTCTATAATCAAAATTATACAGCTAAATGAAAAGTCATCTTTCTGACCACCCACATATATATGTGCCCATAATATTGAGATGTAACTATGAGATTAAATATATACACTACATGAAAATGCATGGTAATGGGGAGATATCATACAAGAAGTTTCCATTAAGAAACAGCCAACTCATTCAAAAGGCAATAACTCCAAAACACCTTGCATGATGGTTTCCTCCAACAGAACCCTTGGTTCTGATAGGTTGATCTTCTGAACACTAGTTGTTACTTGCTGTATACTCCCATGGCCTCTTGCTAGCAGCAGCTCTCAATAGTATACATCAGGCATCTCCATATTCTACTCCCAATACCCTGAATCATAATTACATTTGTTTTTCTTTTAAAATAAACAGAACTTTAATCAACTTTCTCAATGCTCTCTAGGATCTAGAACATTGAAAACTCTTGTGTTAAATAGCATTCTATTCTCTGCTGAAAATCTCACAGAAAAAATGACCACTGGGGCTGGAGAGAGTCATTTTATAAGATATGCCTTATATATAGCAGTAATTTTCAGTTTATAATTGAGAAGTTCATCTTTTATAGAATTATTCCTGTTTCTCACCATGACTGTTCTATTATTTTATTATATAAGTTTTCGTTTACTCATTATCTTGATAGGTCTGCTGGGGACTGGTTTCCAGCTATTTGGCTATGAAGAAAAACTCCAATCCAATCCTTTACAGCATCTCTTTGATGTGAGTTGATAAGACAACATTAAAAAAAATGCTTTAACATTTTTTTTAGAATACTGTACAAAAACTTTTTAAAGGATATACTTTTAATTAATGAGGGTCCAAGCCCTGGTTGATTTCAGTTCCATGTCCAAGTGTTTGTTTTGTTTTGTTTGAATTTCTGTTTTACTTGGTTTTCAGCCAGTATTTCCTCAGCTGTATAGAGTCGTCTTAGAAGTAAGGCATAGGGTCTGCTCAGGCAGTGCACATTTGCAATCCTGGTACTCAGGAGGCCAGCCTGTGCTACGTAGTCAAAACAAACCATCGAAGCAGCCGTAAAACTCCCATAGGCTGCTGGCTAAGAAAGACACTGAGGAATTTCTCTGTGTTCTGTCAGTTTATATATCTCATCCTACTTCCTGGTAGTCAGATCACTATGACTCACTAAGACTTGTAAATGTTTACTGTATACTTGTTTGCCCTTTATTTTCTCATTGTACAAGAAAACCACTCTATAAATTTTACTCTGGATTTTTATGAGTCTGTTTTTTCCTTAATCATTCAGTTCTTCCTGAGGTTGGCCCAGTGTGAAGGCCCTGCTTTCTTCATTTGGTCCTTTGGGCAGTTTTGTTCTCTATCTCCCAGATCTCTACAGATGTTCTGTCTCTATAAGGAATTATACTTTCCAAAATAATGTTCTACTTCCCTTGCCAAAGAAATCAGAGAGGACATTTTATCATTTCCTTTTTGGCTTGTTTTTTCTCTTGAAGCCAGCTATGTAGTAAAGTAAAATTCTCTGTTTCTTCTAGAGTTTATACCTGCACCACACTTTCTTTCTTCTTTTTATTTCTATTACTTTTAGTTCTGTGTATGTACATGTGGGTATGTTCACATGAATGCAGATGCCCTTGGAGGCCTTAGATTCCTTATAAGGTAGAGTTAAAAGTAAGTTTGAGCCAACTTATGTGAGTGCTAGGAACTGATCACAGGTCCTCTGGCAGAGCAGCAAGTGCTTTGAACCCACTGAGCCATCTCTCCAGTTCTGTATCATACATTCAAGTCTTCCATTTTGATTTCTGCTAAAACTTAGTCTTTTCCATTATGAGTATAACTGACAGATAAGAGCTTAAAAATTAAGCCCACTTTACCATTACCAATAAATAAAATATTCCCTCTCACTCTCTATAGTTATTTCCTGTATTATATTTTTATACTTTAGAAAAATGGCGTTTTTTACCACAATTTTAGCAAATTGTTCCCAGACCCAGGCCTGTTGTCTTTAGTCCACATTGGTCTCTGATATACACAGTATTCCCACCAACTCTGGGAGACATGCAGCTCTCTTTATGTTGCAGACATCACCTGGGTGCTTCCAGGCCTAGAAGAAATAGAGGAACACCACCGTCCTGTGTAGGCTCACTAGGAGTAGTGTCTTCTGAGGCTTTGCTACCACTTTGTGGACTCCTCAGATGCTGCTGTTCATGGCAGTGCTCTCATGAATTTAGGCAATTCTCCTTCCCTCTACCCAGGTCTTCTTCCAGAAAGTGCATGCCTTTCTACCCACCTGCAGCTTTTCTGATACAATACTGCAGTACATAACCTAAGACTAGGGACCTCTCCTAAGGACAAGGTGTACATAATGTACCTGACCTCACTGAATTGTGCAAACCATACTATTTTCAACATAAACTAGTGCACACCATTCTTCAAAAGTTAGTATCATCCTTGAATGAGATTCAGAGGCTAGGGAAATCACTCAGTGGTAGAGCACTAGCTTAGCAATCACAAGACTGGGTTCAAGTCCCAGTTCTTGGAGAAAAGGCTTTTACCAGGCACCATGGTACATGCCCGTAATTCTAGAACTTGGGGAGTAGAGGCAGAAGGATAAGGAGTTCAGGGTATATTCCCTAGTTTCTACGACACAAAACAGAAAGAGATGTTTTAGTTGTATTACATGGCATATAAAAATAAGAGAAACCACAGGTAGGTTTCTCCCAGGGAGGTGTGCGGAGGAGTCTTTCTCAGCATTTCTCAGTATTTGTTCACAACACGTTCTTTCAGAAGACCTTAGAGGCTTCTTTAGTGAGTCACATTTTGCCACATAAAGCAAGACTTTAACAGTACAAAAATTGAAATAATTTCTTCTTTTTTATCAGACCATAATGAAATAAAGCTAGACAACAATAACAATGGAAACTTCAAAGTACATATAATACAATCCTTAGAGAAATTTGGAGGGTTTTTTAACTTTCCAGTTTGCTAATAATGGAAATCATGAGTACTATTGTGACAAAGGTTAACATTAATTAATATTATTAATCCTTACAATTTTCAAATGACTAATGGTGGATACGGGAAAACGCTTAAAACTGTATTAGAAGTGAGCCCTTAGTAAGCCATTAACCCTGTACCTTTCCAGTTGGATACAGAACTAAACCAGCCAAGTTGGATATTGCTAAAAACCCATAAAATACCTGTTCCACATAATGCCTAAGAGTCCAAGTTGGAATGTAGTTAAGCTGTCTAAAAAGTATTTCTGTTTGCAATCATCACCTGTTTTGGTAGACTTAATTGTATAAATTTAGAGAATAGCCTTAAATTTTTTCTTTAGCTCCTGAACTACATCTGAAAAGAGTGGGCTGGGAACTAGTCAGGTGTAGGTGGAGAAAGGCTTTAAAATCCCCACCCCTTGATGCTCAGCTGTTTGCTAATAAGAAGTTGAGGGATCAGGGAGTCATTGCCCTCAGTTCTGTACCTGCTGCTGACCACCAGAGTTTGCTCATTCCAATCCAGTGGTCACTTAGATGACCGACCCTGTTTAAACTAAATGGGTCACAACACCAAATAGAAGTCATGGATCTGGGAAAGGGACAAATAGAGGGAATGGAGGTTGGTAATGGTGAGTGGAGGGAGGCACAATTGGAATGCATTAGGACATGTGAAACTATCAAAGAACAAACAATAAAAATCACTTTTAAGTAGCCGTTAAATCTTCCATTTTCTTTTTTGGCTGGATTAAGCCATGCTACTTTGATCAGCCTTTCTCAGTGAAGTTTCAAGAATGTTAAATTGCCATTTTACCAAAGACACCAAACTATCTGCTTAGTGAAAGAAGAAAAAGAAATCACTCTGCTGTGTGACCACTCAGTTAACTTTCCACATGGACTCTTGGAACTGTGTATGGGGATAACAGTGTATAGTAATATATTTAATGTCCTTTTAGGTTTATGTACAAGTTAATAAAGAAGCTACAGATGATAAAAATATAGCAAAATTGGCACACGAATTCTTCCATCGACTAGAACTGGGTGACATGCAGGCACTTTCACTGTGGCAAAGATTTCGGGACTTGAGCATTGAAGAATACGTTCAGATTTACAAGGTACCCTAGAATCTCTTGTGTTCCCTTCGCTGGGCGTCTTTGCTGGTACTGTTGCTGGTGACTACCTCCTGCTTAAGCTCTTGTATAAGAGAAGATTTCTAGTTTAGTTGAAAATTCAGCCAAATGGTGTTTTTGGAGGAGAGAGCTAAAATACAAAATAACCCAGATACTCTGGTCCTTATTCTGTCAAGAAACCTAATTTGTGAGCTCGTACTGGGTGGTGGAAGAGATGGCACTGTAGTGGTGGGAGGGAGGGAGCAAGGAAGAGCGGTATGAAAGGAGAGCTGCAGGGCTGGACCAGAGCATGATGGAGCATGATGGAGGCCTTTCCAGGGCTGCACAGTGTAGTGCGGACTTCTGGTCTCACAAGCATCCACAGTTGCCCTTGGCTGCATGGATACCTGAAGTGTGATGAGGAACTGTAAATGTCTAGTGCTGTCTAAATTCTAAAGCCATAAATCCCTGTGATTGCTATAGGGAACAGCACATACATTGTGAGGACCTGGACAATGGTGGGATGAGTCATTAGAAAGCTTAAGCTTTATTTTTCCATCTTTGTGGTAGATGGTAAGACATCTTTAGTTTCGTCTTAGTGTAAAAAATTAAATAAACATTTTCCCCATATTTCTGAATCCTATTAGCGCCTTGGAATATACTTCGATGAATATTCAGGAGAATCATTTTATCGTGAAAAATCTCGAGGTGTCTTAAAGTTGCTGGACAGCAAAGGACTTCTACAGAAAACAATGTATGATCAAATTACTATTCTTTCTTTCTGTCTGTCTGTCTTTGTTTTTCTTGAAGATTGTGACTCATTGTGTAGTCATGGCTGGCGTAGAACTAACTATAGACCAAGCTGGCCTGAAACTCACAGAGATCCTCCAGTTTCTGCCTCTCAGGTGTGCCACTATACCCAGCCCCAGGTTACTGTGCTTTAGTCAAGTTATGTGTGTTCTTAGACACTGATGTAATAGGGGACAAGGATGAGGTATGTAACCTTTTTGCCATGTGTACTTTCTCTTGTCAGGTACAGTGGTACAGACCTTTAATCTCAGCACTTGGGAGGCAGTGGCAGGAGAGTCTCTGTGAGTTCTATGATAGGGCCACATGGTGAAACTGTTTATCCAAAACAAAGTACTTTCTCAAACTGTGGGTGGGAAAACTTACCTTATAGTTTTTATATGCAGGAGGCTGAGGCAGGAGACTGGTGAGTTCAAGGCTGGTCTGAACTATACACCAAGTAATGAGGTCCTTTCTCATCTGCTATATATCACTATCATAGCCAAAATTTCATATTCATAGGAGAAAGGATGGCACCTGTTATAACAGGTAACTCTTATAACAATATAAAAACAATGTGGCCTGACTCTGGTTCCATAAATTAATAATCTAAAAAAAAGGAAATAGAACATACTTTTGTGGCTTAACCTCATCTTTTGAGAAAAATAAAATAAAGCAGCTACCCGTTTCAGAAAATATTTAAGTCAACTTATGAAAATAAGTGTGAAGCCAGAGATAATGGTAGTACATCCCTATTGACATTGTTGCCTTCTATATAGTAGAAATCTTTCCTTTTTGAGAAACTTGACAAACAGTAAGTTTTGCATTTTCATGTTATTTTATCTTGATGTTTTGATACATGTGCTCATTATGGAGTGTCTAAGTCAAGCGCATTAGTACACTTAGCTGTGGTGAGAATGAACTATGTACACGTCACCTCACATACTCAGCTGTGATATGAACATTAAATTGTAATTGATGCCATCTGGTATAGTAGATTTCTAGAACTTACCCTTTCTTTCCAATGGCAACTTTGTACTCTTTAACATCTTCCCCCTCCTACTATGGTAACTTAACTATTCTCCTCCTAAATTCCATTTGTGACGTCATACAATTTTTGTTTTCTTTTGTGCCTGACCTATTTTTCTGAGCAGAATGTCCTCCAGATTCATTTGTGTTTCACAAATATATTTCATTTTTAAGACCTGAGTAGTGCTATTTCTTGTTATTACATCTTTAAAATCTATTAACAGATGGACACTGAGGTTGATTTCATGTCTTGACTATTGTAGATAATGCTACAATGGACATGGCAGTGTAGTATCTTTTCAACATAATAATTTTAATTCCTTTGGATACATATCCAGAAATAGAATTTCTGGATTAAAGAATAATTCTGTATTTTAATATTTTCAAGAACCTCTTTCTTACTCTCTATAATGTCTATACTAACTTACATTCCTACCAGTGGTACATAAGGATCCCTTTTCTCCACATCCTTGCCAGTACTTGCCATCCTCATTTTTGTTTATTTGTTGAAATAAAAGGCATTCTAACACAAATGAGGAACTATCATTGTAGTTTTAATTTTCACCATGTCCTCTAACTTCCTGGTTTTGACATTTGTTGATTATAGCTTGAACTGACATTAACTATTCCATGAGCAATAAAAATAACTTCTGGTTTACCAAAAATGCTGTGGATGTTCTACCTTCAGAGTAGAATCATGACGTTCGTTGATTTAGGGTTTCTCTTTTGCATTTTCTAGAACAGGAAATGTTGTGGTAGATCTCTCTGGGACTGGTGACCTCTCTTCTGTCTGCACTGTGATGCGAAGTGATGGAACTTCTCTCTATGCAACCAGGTTGGTAGTGTCTGCGACGGCAAACGTGGGCAACATGAGACTCCATACTCTTTGTCCCAAGATTAATGTAGGATAGTCATCTTATCCTTCAAACTGTCTTTAAAAAAATCTTAGTTGCAAATTATAAATCTGTTTGCATATTTTAAGAATATTTGCTGGGTTTCTATTTATTGCCAGTTGTAATTTCCAGAAAGATTTAATATCAGAAGAGTGGGACTCTATGTTAAAATGTATTGACTATCATAAGCTATTCATAGCAGAACACATCGTTCCATTTGTAGTCCTTCATAATCATATATTAAGTGTTTTTGTAAGTACAGATTGTCAGGAAAGACATTCTAAAAAATGACCAAGTTAAGGTTCAATGGTGACCTAACCATTTTACATGCATGCCAAACTTCATTATATTATGAAAAATTAGGAAGTAGGCTTCTCCATGTCTCACCCTGTGGGAGTGAGCACTCATTATTCGTATATAAGAGTTGCACGTACTAAGCACACATGGTTTCTAGAATAAAGCTAATGGGAAGAGAAGGCAGGACAATGAAACAGCCATAGTCAACCACTTCTGCAGAAGGCCCCAGTGTGACCCAGGCCTGAGTTGTAAGTAAGTCATAAACCACTCTATACGTTGGTTTGTTGCCATTGTGGCACTGGGAACTAAACCCGGGATTGTGTGTGTTAGACAAGCACTGCTCCGCTCACTGAGCATGCCAGCAGCTTTACACAAAGTACCTTTGTAACAGAGTGGCCTTTTTGCTACTGAATACCATCATTATTACAAACAACTTGAGACAACCAACTAAATTTTCTTAAAGACCCTTAGCGAACTCATCTCTTTCTATTTTAGTATTTCTCCTCATCAATTTCTTGCAATTGGGGTTAATGAGAAAAAAAAAACAGAATGTCTTAAGAGATGTGTGTGTGTGTACATACACACATGGATACACACACACATATATATATACATTAGAAAATTTCATTGTGGCAACTAATTATTGCTAGGCAAATTCAAGAGACAAAGTACTGCATCAGTGTGCAAACATTTCCATGTAGAAAAGAAGTACGTGTCTGGAAGGGTGGTGTTGAGTGCCTTTAATTCCAGCATCTCTGGAGGCAAGTACAGGAGTTATCCTTGAGTGCAAGAACCTCCTGGCCTACACAGAGAGTTATAGTTCAGCCAGTGCTACTTAGTGAGGCCTTGGCCTAAAAGTAAACAAATAAATAAATAAATGGATAAAAAGTAAATAACTATTTTTTTTTTTTACTGAAGTGTGAATACATATTCCATGCGGTGCCTGGATCATGAGATGGACCCAGATCATATTTTGATCATTTACAACACTTCAATGGATGTTTAAAAAATAATGTTTGTTGGGCAGTGGTGGCACATACCTTTAATCCCTGCACTCGGGAGGCAGAGCTAGGCCAGGTTTGAGGCCAGCCTGGGCTACAGAATGAGATCCAGGACAGGCACCAAAACTACACCTGTCTCAAAAAAACAGAAAAAAAAGTTTGTCTTCTCATTTTTTTCAACTTCAATTATGTTAATAACCTTGAATGTTACTTTTTAATGTGTGTATATGGGTGTATCTGTGAGTGTGTATACATGTGAGTCCAGGTGCCCTGGGGTCTAGAAGAGTCTGTTGGATCCTCTGGAGCTGTAGTTATAGGCAGGTATGAGCTGCCTTTCATGTGCTGGGAACTGCACTTGGGTCCTGTACAAGAATAGTATGTGTGCTCTTAACCACTGAGCCATACAAGGGCTTAAGAGCTCTTTTGAATGCAGTAGAAGTAACTGCTTTTAAGAGACCCAATATTTTGAAAGTTTGCTAATACAGATCAGGGTGGAAACTCCTTCTTTGGCTCTTTTGTCGTCTATATTATAATTGTGTTCCTAGAGAAAATATATCATAGAAAAGTAACAGCTATATGGTTCTTTTCAGTAAAGGCTTAGTTAATTATAAAACACTGTAAGATACTTTTTAATGGGGTTGGAGAGATGGCTCAGCAGTTAGGAACACTAACTACTACTCTTCCAGAGGACACAGGTTCAATTCCCAGCACCCACATGGCAGCTAACAACTGTCTGTAACTCCAAGATCTGACACCCTCACACAGACTTAATGCAGGCAAAACACCAGTGTACATAAAATAAGAATGAATAAATTATTTTTTAAAAATATTTTTTAAAAAAGAAAAGATATGGGTTGGGGATGTAGCTCAGTGGTTGAGCACTTGCCTAGCAAGCGCAAGACCCTGGGTTCGATCCTCAGCTCAAAAAAAAAAAAAAGATACTTTTTAATGATTACTTGCTTTTGTTTATTTTTAGTTGTTTTTTAATTACACTTTCCAGGGCATTCTAGTTTTTTGGTTTTTTGTTTTGTTTTTTTTTTAACAAACCTAATTTTGTTATTATTTCTTATCAAAGTGTACTGGGACTCTGCAATGATGATCCACATACTCCAGGCTACAGAGTAATACAGTTTTTAAATAGAATTGTCTCCCTGTTATTAAGTAAGTCAAAATCGTTATAACCCCCCCTTTTTTTTCCAGGGATCTTGCAGCTGCTATAGATCGCATGGACAAGTATAATTTTGATACAATGATTTATGTGGTAAGTAACCACAGTAAAAAACAAAAGATTATGAATCCTACCTCATGGAAACTAGAGAGAGACAGAAATAGGAAACCAGGGTCAGAGAGATGGCTCAGTGGATAAGGTGCTTGCGTTTTAAGGCTGATGATGTCAGTTCGGTTCCTGAAACCCAGGGAGTGATGAATCAACTCTACATAATTGTCCTCTGACCTCCACATGTGCATCACAGCCTGAATGCCTGTGTACACATGTCCCCACACACATCAGCAAAAAGAAAAAAGGAAACTGGAAAACTTTGGCAAAAACAATTTTGTCAAACTACAAAAAATAAATTAAATACGAAGTTGATTAAGGTTGTGACTTCTTTTTAAATTTATTTTTATAAGACCCAAAAATCAAGTTTACTTGCTTCATAGTGAAAAAAAAAATTATCAAGTCAAGAAGTTGGTTATATGAAATTATTATATATGAGTTACTATAAGGTAGTTGCATTTGTCCTGTTGGTGCATTTTTAAAAATTATTTTTAATTTGTTTTTGAGGGGAGGAGTTTATAAACCTGAAATTTTCCCCTTCTGTTTAAAGTTGCATCAAGGGAATGGAGAAACATCAGGCACTGCCCACGTCTGTACAAACATATATGCATGTAAAACACTCATACACATAACATAAATAAATCTTTCTAAATTTTTAAATAAAAATTTAAAACTATCAACTCATTCTGTTATAGTGTTAATATGTAAGCTTTATTGCTATAAATAAAATAAAGTGTTAGATTATGTTTTAAAAAAACATTTTGGGCGGTAGTGGCACACACCTTTAATCTCAGCACTCACAGGGCAGAGGCAGGCAGATCTCTGTGAGTTTGAGGCCAGCCTTGTCTACAGAGTGAGTTCCAGAACAGTCAGAGCTATACAGAGAAACCCTGTCTCCACAGAAAGAGAGGGGGGTGGGGTGGGGGAGACACTTAAAATCTTGTAATGCCTTAAGACAAGAAATTTCAAACTAGCAGTAGCTCTGAGTACCCTTTACCCTGCTCCTTTCTACAGACACATGAAGTTACTTTGTCAAAATCATATTGACATTTATAGAAACATTCAAATCTCATCAGTGTTTCCATGCATTCCTGTGTAGGCAGGTTTTATGGAACAGTATCCCATGTATAGATCTGTGTAACCACCACCACCACCACATTCAGAATCTGTTTCATCACGGAGCAGACTCCCTGATGATCCACCACTTATCACAGTTCCCGCCAACCCTTGCCTTGATCTTCATTAGAGATGTCACTTTGAGAGTGGTGTGTAAATGGCATCATACAGTATGTAACTTTCTGAGGTTTGTTTTGCTCCCAGCTTAGTGATTGCCCCGAGACCTATTTAAGCCAGTATATCACAGTGTGATCCTTTTATTGCTGACTAGTGCCCCAGTCTCTTCTTTGCCTGCCTGCCTGCCTTTCTATAACCAAGAGGGTCCCGCCATCTTGTTCAGCTCCACTTTGGCCTTCTGGAAATAGAGATCATAACATCTGAGAGAAGGAAATGAAATAGAACATTCTGATTTTTTTTCATGTTTTCTACTGTTTTAAGGTGCTGCAGCTCTTATTTTCCCATCAACCTAAATACTCTTGTCGTGTATGTGTCTTATTTACGTGTATAAGACAAAGAAAATGAATAAATACGTGTATGCATGGTGCATAGGTCCCCACAAGTTAGAAGAGGGCATCACATCCCCTGGACCTGGAGTTGTGAACCACCACCCAGTGTAGGTGTGAGAACCAAACTTGGGTCCTCTGGAAAGAGCAGCCAGTAAATACCCTTAATCACTGAGCCATTCTCCAGCCGCTAGTTTATTTAAGACATTGACAGTGACTTTAGTCTAACAAAACTCTAATGTTTATTTGATTTAGGACCAGCTTATTTTTATTCAAACTTGGTTTTGTTTTGTTTTGTTTAAATTCTAAAAAAATTCCCCAAGGCGGACAAAGGGCAAAAAAGGCATTTTCAGCAAGTGTTCCAAATACTGAAGATCATGGGATATGACTGGGCAGAAAGGTAGGCTCCATGTTGCTCCTTGTTGCCTGATCATGGTCACTTCTTTCAGCTAAGCCTCAGAACATAACTACAGTAATTTATGTTCAGTTCTCTTCTCAGGATGTTGGTATGAAAAGACAGGTTGATTTTGTATTAATTTATGTCCTAGGAAATGTCTGCTATCAGTGTTTTGGTTTTCAGTTATTAATATCCATTTCCTCTTCCTCATATAGACAACTAGTAATTTAATCACAAACTAGTGATTATGTCAGTAAAGTGAAATTTAAGTTGACTGCAAAAAACCACATCTTATTTTTTTTTTTATTCTCCATAGTTTGGTTATACATAATGATACCTTAATACATGTATATGTTGAATTCTTATCATATTCACATTGTTCCCCTCTTCTTCCACTCCCACTGACCCCCTTCCTGATGAGTCCCCCTTTCTGTTTATTTATTTTTTGATTGATTGATTTTTTTAATTTATGGGCCAGTGATTTGTTAGAGTTGCTTAAAGAATATGGGTGAGGTGTTATTGATAGAAGCATGGACGACTTTCTTGGGGCAGCAGTACAGACAAAAAATGTCTCTCCCTTCACCATCAACTATTAACTTCCAGTATGTCCTCAGGGAGGGGTAGGACCTCATGAGCCCCTCCCCACCCCTCCCCACTCCTCCCCACTTCTCCCCACTCCATTAGGGAATGTTCTGTGGGGCTGGTCTTGGGCAGGTTCATAGTTCATTGATGTATTGTCCCTGGCAATGTAGAAGATGTCATTCCACAGCACTCTCCTACTTCCTCCAATTCTTCTATTCTTTCCCCCTCCTTCCGCAGTGTTCCCTGAACCTTGGAGGGGGTGGAGTGATTTAGGGGTCACATTGAGGGCTCAGCATTCAACAATCACTCTGTAGTTAGACTTTGCAGGAACTGTCGCCCACTGGATAAGA
>NW_023411552.1:0-15763 GCF_903995425.1 Onychomys torridus | reverse complement strand
TTAGAGCTTCCGTGATCTGAAAGAGTAATGGACTCACCCAAAGCAGGAAAGGAGAAACTAAGTTTTGACCTGTCAGTAAAAATTCATGGTTTCTGCACCTCTGCTGTGGCAAAAGCCAGCAATTGGGGTCTCTAAGTGTGGTAGCATGGAATGCAGGTGCTGCTGCCTTTGCACACAGAAGAGCATCAGAAAGCTGAAAAATTTATTCTGTCAAATAAACTTCCTGACAGAATCCATAAGAAAGGGGAAGGACAGATGGCTTGTTCTCAGGTAAATGTAGGCACAATGACGGGACAGGTTGATGACATTCTAAACATAAATGCTTCATCTGCAGAGCTTTCAACTTTCACTATAGTCCCTCATTCTGGAACACCATATTTTTGTGATTTTTTATATTTTAATGTTAATTTTTTATTATAACTGTCATTTCTGTTCTACATCCTGCTTTCCACTCATTTTTGCCTCTTTTATTTTCCAGTATGACTGTTCTATATGAGTTCATGATCTGAAATATTTAAAAATTTTATGATATTAAAGACAAATATTGAAACTGAATTCCTACTGAGGACAATTTCAGACATTATTTATCTTGGATAAAAGAAACATATTTCATGATATGTTTAGATCCTGGGCACTTTGATCTCATGAAATAGTCACACCATCCTCCCTTTTAATATATAACATTTAAAAATTGCAGATTGATTACTGATAACAGAGAGTTCTTTAGTTAAATATTCTTTTTCTGGGGCAAATAAAGACTCAAACCATTATAACAAAGGAAAATTTAATTTTCACCTCAGAGTCCATTGACATTCAGGGATGTAGCTATCAATTTCTCCAAGGAAGAATGGAAATGCCTGGACACATCTCAGAGGGATTTGTACAGAGAGGTCATGTTGGAGAACTACAGCAACCTGGTTTCTGTAGGTGAGAATAAATTCTTTCCTAATTTCTGCTTATACCTAGGAATGTCTAGTAACTTATATTAGTACTTGAGTTGCTTTCTATCAGTGAATCCCATCTCCCAATTATTACTAGATATTGGTGAGTGTAATATTTATTAAAATTTTCATATTCTAAATGGTCTATTAATTTAGCAAATGCTCCCTTCAATCCCAAATTGTTTTTTTAGGCAGTCATTCAGTAGCAAAAATGTGTGAATACAGTCTGATTTCCACAGTTTTATTTATGTAATGGGGTAATATAAGAAAAGGTAAATGCATACACAATTAAAATTATGGATTTACCAGCCTAAAACACCTGTCAAGTATGTACTAATAAGACTTCACTACTGAGTCTTACCTTATTTAACTTCATATCCACTGTGTACAAGCCACTGTTAAAATCCACCTCTGGTCCCCATCATGTAAATAAATTATCATATGTCTGTTCTAAATCACAGGCCTTTCTGTATCAAAACCAGAGCTAGTCACCTGCCTGGAACAGAATAAAGAACCCTGGATTGTGAACACAGACGAAGTAAAAGGCAGAGAATCAGGTAAGGTAGACGAAAACAATGGTTATATGTATAGTACAAAACAAGAAGCAAACCATAACTGCTGTGGGATTACCACAGCTCCTCACTAGAATCAATGCCTAAGAAATTCTTTACAATAGTACACTAAGATATAGCACATAGAAAATTTTACATAATTTCCCCTCATTTCATCAAAATAGTGATTAGATGAAATTTAGTATGCCAATAACAATTTTACAATGTATGTGGGACTTTATTTTGTGTTCCAATAAATGTCCTAAATTTTCTCCTGTATGTCAGCGATCTAGGGTTTTTCTGTTTTTTTTTAACATTTTTACATTATATCTGGATTAATATATTTTTCTTTCTTTTACCTTCTTGCATACCATCCTTGTACCACACCAATCCAATGTCATAATTTCTGCACCACATCTCTATCAAAGAAAGTACAGAAAATTCATAAAAATCAAAGAATATTTGGGCTGACCAACTGGTCCTGAACATAAGACTTTGAAGGTGATTGATATACCCTGGTATTACTCAATTGAAAAACAGATTTTCTTACTTCTTGAAGCTAGGGACTGCACATATGTTCTTGTCACAAAGTTGGGATTTGGGGTCCACTTTCCATTTTATGAGATGATATTTTTCCTGTAGTATTGGGCTTGTGTAGGTTTTGGACTTGCTGTCACAGACTTGGTGATAGTATGGCCATTGTTCCTATAATGTTTGTAAACCTCTTCTTCCCTAGAGTCATTTAGCATTTTTTGGTCTTTATGTTCTTTCTGTAGTCATTTGTTCATAGGTGTCTGAACACTGATGCAAGGGTTAAGATAAAGGAATCGTAGGTAGGGCTTAATTCTTCAAAATCTCCATATTAAGCTTCTCTATTGAATGATGAGTAATATGTTAATCCATAGTTATGACAATATAGCATTAGTTTAATGCCATGTTCATTAAGCAGAATAATATTTTTTTTGTCTAGGGCCCATGTCCAATTTGGTCTCAGTTTCTTGGCTGCAATAATAGTTTCAGCATCATTCTGTGGGAAAAAAACCCTCCATTTCCATTTTGCTACAAGCTCCCAAATTATATAAAGTGGGATTTCATCTGATTATGACAAAACTAATACCTGGAAGAAGCCAAGGGCCTTCCAGAAGTCAAACTGAGGCTCAGGAAACCTTGGAAATATTTGGCTTTTGATTATTAGCCGTTTCCTGCTATGAAATTCTAATATCCCATTGTACCTTTTCCATCATTTATTGGGCACCATTTCCCCTCTACTAATGGAATATTTAGATAACCTTCTGCACTGACAATGTGCACTACTGGAACCCCAGATCAAGCCTCCCTATAATTCTTGTCATTAGCAGCATCTGACTAGGACCATCCCCAAAGGGAAAAAAAAAGTTATCTTATTAGTGATAGCTCTGTACTCTTTCAGAACAGACTTAAGTATCCAAGGACAAATGAAAAAACATCTGTCTTTTAAGTCAAGTGGATAGCTTTATTTCTTCTGCAATCTAGTGTGAGACCCCCTTTATTACAGCCTTACTAATATTACAGACTTCTAACTTCTTATCTACTCACCTCTGGGAATGTGGACTGAGCACATAGATCCCCTTCTTGATATTCTAACTGATCACTTGCTCTCAATTGTACTCCTCCTTTACCACTCCTGTTTTGGGTTGTAAAAGAATGCCTGACAGTCACTGCCTGAGGAAAATTCTTACCTGCCTTGATGACCCCATAGAAATCCAAGCTTGCTGACCTTCTTTGGCCAGAAGATTGCAATGACATGGGTTTGTATCTGAGCATCTCAGAGACTGAGGGGAAACTGAGGTATAAGGAGAATGAAGAGAGGATATTGAGGATTTTGACTGGAGAGGATTTTGACTAGAGACCTTGAGTATAAGATGGAAGATGAGAAAGAGGCAGATAGGAAAGTACTAGATGGTTAAGAATGAGATGAGAAGGACCTAGATAAAGCAGAATTAAGATGAGAGAATTAATATAAAGCTTAGAGCAGACAGCAAATAAAGGTAGAGACAAATCATACAAGAAAGGAAATATGCTTGAGTTCAAAACTGTAGTTGTATAGATAGGAATTTATCCAGGAGGAATAAAGTAGATTGACAAAGAGCTTGGTGTACTTAGATTCTTTTCCTGAAAATAATTCTCACCATTTGTAGTTTCTCTTCTGGACCTTTGAGAAATATATTGCTAAGGCTGTTCCTATACTAATATATAAGACCATTGGCCTCAACCTAACAACCTAAAATCTACAGAAAACATAGAGAGCAAAACCTTAAAAGTGAAAATCCACAAATTTGAGAAAGGTACAGTATTTGTCTTTCTGATTTAAGTCACATAGAATAAATTTTTTTCTGTTCCATTCATTTATCTACAATATGTATAATATCAAAACAAATGGATGGATTTCTTAGCATATAACCTAACAAAAATAAATCAAACAACATAAACAATTTATCATATCACCTGTTCTGAAATTGAATGGAAGGACAACAACATCAACAACAAACTCAAGTTAAGAGATCCAGATGGATTCAGAACAGAATCCCACAAGATAAATAAAGAAAAACTAATACCAATACATTTCCAATTATATGACAAATTGGAAATCTTCAATTTCAAGAACTCCTCAAAATAATTACCTACTAGGATCAAGGTTGCTTCCTCCAAGAGATGCTAATGGGAATCAACATAAGTAAATCATTACATGTAATACATTAGAGCAGACTATAACAAAGAGACCTAATGATCTCATCATTAATGCAGAAAAGGCTTTTGACAAAATACAATATCCCTTCATTACAAAAATTCAACATGAGGGACTTATCTACATCTAATAGATTAAGTTTATTGTAATTATTTACCAACATAATCATTGTAAATGGAGAAAACTGAAAATAGTTCTTCTATAATTGGAAAATAAAGGATACTCCACTCTCTGTATAATTGTTCTATGATCTGCTTGAAGTTTAAATGTCAGTCTATGATAATAGTAAGTTCAAGGTGAAACATATAGGAAAGAAAGAAGTCATAGTATCCTCATTACACTTAATATTTATTTTATACCAGAAACTTTAAAACAAGATTCTTATGTTTTGTGCTAAGGTTGTTGCTAATCTCTGGTTTTTTGTGTGGTACTGTCAACTTCCTTTATGTCTTACATATTTATGTGGTGTAGAATTACAGAAAAATATAAAATAATGTTTTCTTGAGTAATTAACAGACAACCTTGGTGTTGTTAGTCCCTCAATATTCCTTCACAATTTCCACCAACTTTTCTTCCATTATAACTGAAGAATCATCCTGAATTATGGTTTCCCAATTAATAGTGTCCCTATATCTCAAACCCCTAATCAAAGAGCTAAGGACACCTAGTGAATGGTGTGAGAAGTAAAATGACCCTCTGTCATGGGTTATCCCCATTGCTGCTTGTCTAACACAAAATGGTTACACCTGAAATGATATAATCATTAACAATGAAGTTGGACTAACATTTTGAAATTGTATATAATTTGTATATATATATTTGAAAAAGTATATACATAAATATATAAAAATAACAATTATCAACTGGGATTTTTATTTTTTATTTGGAGATATGAGAAGACTTAGGGGAAAAGTGACTGTGATAAGTTTAAAATAAAATGGTATAGTAATATTTAAATTAAATTTACATCTACAAAAGTTGTGTATTTCACATATATACTCTGAGTTCTGATATTTTACCTTGAAATAGAGTACTACATAGCTGTCTACTTTGTAAATATAAATTGTATTATGTAGGTCTTTTATCAATTTGTTGTTGTTTTTGTGACAGATTTTTTCTATGTAACTGCCAAGGGTGTCCTGGAACTTGCTCTGTAGTGTATGCTGGCCTCAAACTCAAAGAGATTTACCTGCGTCTGCCTCCTGAGTGCTGGGATTAAAAGCATGTGCAACTGTTTCCCAACAAACTTTTTTGTGTGCTTTTAATTAAAAACATATTAGAGATCTAAGAGTCTTTGAAAAAACATAGATTATTATGCACTCTGGCCATTATTCATATTCTGCATTTAAGTCAGTGAAGTGCACTTTAAGAAAAAGCCAGACTGTGATACCCATTGATGGGCCCTCTGGGATGGTTCCATCAGTTAGTTATGCTAAGCCAGGAGATACTGAGGCCAAGATCATGGTTTGCTTTGCTGACAATTAGTGTTACAGTGGAAAAACATATCCATCTTCATGTCACACAAGGCCACATTTGCTCTATTGGCACTCTTTCTTTCCTAGACATATAATTTATTTTTCTCACTTATCTCCTTCTTTGAGACAGGGTCAGTAACCATATAGCCCTGATTGTCCTGAAACTGAATATGTAGATCTGGCTAGCCTCATAACCATAGAGATCCACCAGCCACTGGCTTCCCAATGCTGAGATGAAAGGCCAGTCATTTATAAATTTAAGATACACTTAGGCATCTGAAGAAATAAAGTCCTAAAGAATTATTAGTGTTACTGTGGAGATTTTGAAAAATTCTCTACAGTGTCCATAAAGCTCTGTGGACCTCACAGACATATATGTTTTTCATAACCATTTTACTGTTTACTCCTTGAATAACTACATATTAATATACATTAATGTACATTAATCATAGAAAATCTATTTATGATATTTTTTCATTTCTATTATTTTATCATTTATGTGTTTGCAAAAGTCCTTTTGTTTTGACCTAAATTGATAATACAATTTTCAAGTGAACAGAATATTTTTAATAATGGCTAATAGTTTCATTTCATATTCTAAGAATTATGTTTACAGTTGCTGGTTACATGACATGCTTAAAGGAGATATTTTCAAATTTTACATATTATAAAATATAAGTTCATGAAATGACCTTGTCCATGTTCATCATTTTTGGATTTTGATCCCTTATGGAAGAAGTGCTGAAGTTTTGTCTTTCATCTCTTTGCTACTTCCCTCATATTGGTGTCATTTTATGTAAAAGTTTCTATGTTACTTTTGTCCAATTCTACACAGTTAGACAATAATTGCCCTTCATTTCTTCCAGCTCTGTTTTGTTATCCCATTCATGAGTTTTTCCCAAAAGAGCGTACACAGGATCCTTGCCAAAGAAAAATATCAGAACAGTTTGGATGTAATGTCCTTGGTGAATTACACATAAGGAAGTACTGGGCATGTAGTTCACACAATGAAGAACCTGAATCATGTGCTAATAGAAATGATCTTTATGTGAGACCCATCACTGGCATTCCTGATATAATAGATGAAGAAGTTCCAGCTTCTCCTCAAAAAGCTCACTCTACATCATTTTCATTCAGATGCTGCAATTTCCATTCAAATACTCAAAATGATTCAAGCCACACTGAAGGGAAACAACCAAAATCCAAAGCATTTAGACAATATTTCACCCATCCTTCAAAATTTGAATGGAATCCAAGATTCAGTATTGGACAACAATATAAGAAATTTGGGAGGAGTTGCAGGAGATGTTCAGACCTCTTTAAAATTAATTTGGTTCATACTGGAGAAAAAAATATGCAAATGTAAAATATGCGGAAAGTTTTTTTTTCTAAATTATCAGTACTTAAGGAGCATTACAAAATCCATATGATAAAAGAATCATACAAATGTCCAAAGCATGACATGTCTCTTTCAAATAGAGCTCATTGTAAATCTCACAGTGAAAAGAATTCTTTCAAATGTACAGAGTATGGCAACTCCTATGGCCATGGCTTTTCTGTTCATCTTCCTCAGAGAACTGATGCTGGAGAAGAACATTTCAAGTGTGAAACATGCGGCAATTCTTTCACTCAGAGTTCAACACTTCATTTTCATCAGAGGATACATACTAGAGAGAAACCTCATATATTTAAAGAATGTGGCAAGTCATTTAACAAGTCCTCAAATTTCAAAGTTCATAAGAGGATACATACTGGAGATAAACTTCACAAATGTAAAATATGTGAAAAGTTCTTTACTCAGAGAAAAACATTTCATGTTCATAAAAGAATACACACTGGATTGAAGCCTTATAAATGTATAGAATGTGGAAAGACATTTACCAGAGGCTCAACACTTAAAATGCATCAAAGATTACACACTGGGGTGAAACCTAACAAATTTAATGTATGTGGAAAGTCCTTTAATGATAGCTCAAAACTTAAACTTCATCAAAGATTACACAAAGGAGAAAAACCTTACAAATGTAATATATGTGGAAAGTCATTCATTTTAGGCTCTAAACTTAAAGTTCATCAAAGAACACTGGAGAGAAACCTTATACATGTCCAGATTGTGGCAAGTCCTTTACTCATAGCTCAGACCTTCATGGTCATCAAAGAACACACACTGGAGAGAAACCTTATACATGTTCAGATTGTGGCAAGTCCTTTACTTGGTGCTCAAAACTTAAAGATCATCAAAGACTACACACTGGAGAGAAACCTTATAAATGTTCAGATTGTGGCAAGTCCTTTACTCAGAGCTCAAAACTTAAAGTTCATCAAAGAATACACACTGGAGAAAAACCTTACAAATGTTCAGATTGTGGCAAGTCCTTTATTCAGAGCTCAGACCTTCATGTTCATCAAAGAACACACACTGGAGAGAAACCTTATACATGTTCAGATTGTGGCAAGTCCTTTACTTGGAGCTCAGTCCTTCATGTTCATCAAAGAACACACACTGGAGAAAAACCTTACAAATGTAATGTATGTGGAAAGTCCTTCATTGTACACTCAAAACTTAAAGTTCATCAAAGAACACACACTGGAGAGAAACCTTACAAATGTTCAGATTGTGGCAAGTCCTTTACTCAGAGCTCAAACCTTCATGTTCATCAAAGAACACACACTGGAGAGAAACCTTATACATATTAAGATTGTGGCCAGTCCGTTATAAAGAGCTCAAACCTTCATATTCATCAACAAACACATACTGGAGAGAAACTTTACAAATGTTCTGATTGTGGAAAGTACTTTACTCAAAGTTCACATTTTCATATTCATCAAAGATTACATACAGGATTAAATCCTTAGAGATGTAAAGAATGGGACAAGTTCTTTATGCCGATCTCACATCTACAAAGCCATCCAAAGTCCACACAGAAGGTAATCATTACAGATGTATAAAATGTTACAAGTGCTTTATCAGGGTCTCAACACTTCAAGTCCATCAAAAATCCAAAATGGAGAAGAAAGTTAAAAATATACTGATTGTGACAGACCATTTGCCCATGATTCACATGTTCAAGGACACTAAACACCCATTGAAGGCAGAACCCTTACAATTGTAATAAATTTGTTATGTATTATGTCCTTTTACCATAGATCATCTCTGCATAAAGTCACTAAAACCATACTTTGGATAAAGCATGTGGGAATACCTTATCTAGGTTTTTAAATCTTGAAGATCATCACATAATCCATATTAGAGAGAAACCATTCAATATCAAGAATGTGGTGTTATGGATTCCTCAAGTATTCAAGCACATCAGGTCCAGGCCATTTTTTTGTTTGGGAAACTTTCAATGAATGACTCTATTTCCTTAGGGATATTGGACTATATAAATGGTTTATCTGATCTTTATTTCACTTAGGTATGTGGTACCTATCCAGAAAATTATCCATTTCTTTGAGATTTTCCAGTTTTGTGGAGTAGAGGATTTTGATATATGACCTAATGATTCTCTGGATTTCCTCATTGTCTGTTGTTATGTCCCCCTTTTCATTTCTGATTTTGTTAATTTGGATGCTCTCTCTCTTTCTTTTGGTTAGTTTCTATAAGGGCTTGTCTATCTTCTTGATCTTCTCAAAGAACCAACTCTTTGTTTCATTAACCTTTTGTATTGTTCTCTTTATTTCTATTTTATTGATTTCAGCTCTCAATTTGATAATTTCCTGGCATCTGTTCCTCCTGGGAGACTTTGCTTCTTCCTTTTAAGGGCTTTCAGGTGTGCTGCCAAGTCACTATCATGGGATTTCTCCAGCTTCTTTATGTGGGCATTCAGTGCTATGAATTTCCCTCTTATCACTGCTTTCATATTATCCTATAAGTTTGGGTATGTGGTGTATTCATTTTCATTGATCTCTAGGAAGTCTTTAACTTCTTTCTTTATTTCTTCCTTAACCCATTGGTGATTCAGTTGAGCATTATTCAGTTTCCATGAGATTGTAGTATTTCTGTAGTTGAAATCTAACTTTAAACCATGGGGATCTGTTAGAACACAGGAGGATATTCCAATTGTTTTGTATCTGTTGAGATTTTCTTTGTGGACAATATGTGGCAAATAGACTTCAAACTAAAACCAATCAAGAGAGATCATGAAGAACATTACATACTCATCACAGGAAAGATCCACCAAGATGAAGATTCAATTCTGAACATTTATGCCCCAAACACAAGGGCATCCACATATGCAAAAGAAACATTACTAAAGCTTAAATCACATATAAAACCCCACACATTAATAGTGGGAGACTTCAAAACCCCACTTTCACTTCTGGACAGATCTGCCAAAATGGACTTTATCGATATCTCCAGATATTCCAAGTGAACAAAAAAATAATATACCTTCTTCTCAGCACCCCATGGAACTTTTTCTAAAATCAACCACATACTTGGCCAAAGAGCAAATGTCAACAGATACAAAACAATTGGAATAACTTCCTGTGTTCTATCAGACCACCATGGTTTAACATTAGATTTCAACAACAAAAACTACAGAAAACCTACAATCTCATGGAAACTGAATAAAGCTCAACTGAATCACCAATGGGTTAAGGAAGAAATAAAGAAAGAAATTAAAGACTTCCTAGAGATCAAGGAAAATGATTACACCACATTCCCAAACTTATGGGACACTAGGAAAACAGTGCTAAGAGGAAAATTCAGGAAGTGTATGCCCACATGAAGAAATTGGAGAAATCTCACATTAGTGACTTTACAGCACACCTGAAAGCTCTAGAACAAGAAGAAGCAAAATCTCCCAGGAAGAATAGATGCCAGGAAATTATCAAATTGAGAGCTGAAATCAATAAAATAGAAATAAAGAGAACAATACAAGAAATTAATGAAAAAAAGAGTTGGTTCTTTTAGAAAACAAACAAGATAGACAAGCCCTTATCCAAACTAACCAAAAGACAGAGAGAGAGCATCCATATTAACAAAATCAGAAATGAAAATGGGAACATAACATCTGATACTTCTTCTATGATTCAAGAAGGGCTGGGAATACAAGTTTGCACCATTACCACAGCTGTTATGGGTCGCAGCATCTCCTGACTCCTTCTTTCTTCTTGCTGTATCTCTTTTGGATTACCCACCTCATTTTGTTCTGCCTTGCCATAGCCCATGGCAGCTTCTTTACTAACCAATGGAAGCAACACACATTCACAGCATGCAGAAAGACAGTTCCACAGCAGCTGTGCATGTCCTACTTTATGACATGGTGGGTTTATTAACACTCAGATGACTATGGTTGTTCAGGTCACATGGAAAGGGCGTGGCCTACTGTCAAATATTCAGTTTCTCCCAGTGACTAGGATTAATGGAATGTGTTCTCATGCTTGGCCATATTTATTTTTGAAAATGATTCCATGAGCACCAGTGACAGACACTTAAAATGACTTTAAGAGGTATTGTGTTGTTCTAAATCTCTAATGCTATGCTACATTTCTTGTATATAATTCAGTTCTCTCTCTCTCTCTCTCTCTCTCTCTCTCTCTCTCTCTCTGTGTGTGTGTGTGTGTGTGTGTGTATACTGTGGCACAGGCTTTAAAACTTACACTCACAATGATCTTCCTGCATTTGTTCACAGTTTACTGGAAGTAAAAGAATACACTTCCACTTGCAGATTGAAAAATAATTTTTACATTCAAAGTCTCCTCTTCTTTTGGTGGAAAGGGAAGCAAGGAGATGGAGTCAGGTCCCCTGATATTAGAGTTAGATTTATTAGTGAGTCTCTGTAATACCAGGAATGGAAGCTTGATGCTCTGAAAGAATCTTCAGTGCTATTAACTGTTAAGATATTTTCCAACAAAAGTTTTCTGTTCTTGATTATGTTTCCTATCAAAGACAGCCCAGTCAGGGTCAGATACCAGATGCAGATTAAAAAGTAGAATTCTCCTGAGAGAATTAACCTCAAACAAAGATATTTATCTCCAACAAATACCGATGCAGCAGATTGTATTAATGTATTTCAGCATACTTATTCACCCACATTTAAAAGGGAAGAATTTGGGAAGGGATGGAATGAAGAGATAAAAGGGGAAAGTGATATCATATCTTAATTGCTCAGCAATTAAGAGCAATGTGTGTTTTTATAGAGGACCCAAGTTTCCGTTTGCAGAACCCCCATGGTTGGTAACCATGTGTTGTAATTCTAGTCCCAGGCATCTCCTGCTTTCTCCTGGCCTTGAGAGGCACAACACAGAAATACATACAGGCAAAGCACTGTATACATAATTTTAAAATATATATAAAAAGAAAGGATGAAATTATTTACAGTGAGGTCACAGCCCTGAGTCAAAAAAACAAGCCAGGGCTCATTCAAATGAACTCCTCCTGGTCTTGCATAGAAACAGCTGTGACCTTCTGCTGAGCCATCCTGCTCAGAGGGAAAGGCAGTTTTGTTCTGAGGTTAACATTTAACATTTCTCTATTCTATTAGTGAACCTTACCTCTGTAATTCTTCTTTGTAATCCTAAATTGTTCATTTCTAGAATTCCCTCAGTTTTTGTTTTCTCTATTGTTTTTATTTCTACTTTCAGGTCCTAAATGGTTGTATTTGTTTTACATATTGATTTGTTTGTTTTCTCTTGGCTTTATTTAACAGTTTTATTGTTTTACCTCAATTGTCTGCATTTTCCTAGCTTTCATGGAGGAGTTTATTGACACACTCCCATTGTATGTTTGTTTGTGCTTTCATGAACTTATGTAAAGTATTTATTCATTTTTAAGGGCCACTATCATCTCAATATATATGGTTTTAAGGTTTTTTCCCTTGTATTTCAATTATTTTTGAGTATTTAGGGGCCTGCTGTGGTAGGATACTTGGGTTCTTGTGGTGACATAGTGCCCTCGCTTTTATTAATTATGTTCCTCCTGTAGGCCCGCCCACATGTTACATGTTGCCGACACCAAAGTGGGAAAGGAAAGAAAGGGTTTAGAGCTTTAGCAGAAAGCTTGGAGATGAAACAACTCTTATTTTCCCATTTGCTGGCTGAAGTACCTGCCACACTGTTATGTGGTCAGGTTTACCAGTACTGCAAAGCTGTTAAGTGGCCAGATTTACTGGTACCCGCCCCACCCACCAATGTAAGTGGTGGTATCTGCCTTCTGTCCCTTGGCTGTAGCTGAGTGGAAAATAAAAAAATTTAAAATAACAAACCAGGATCAGACTTCAACTCAGGCATCCTGAGAATGAAGTAAGATCTAAGATCAGCTCAAGTCCCCCCCCCCCGACCTTTCATCAAGGGATGGGAGGAGCTGCGACTGTTCTGCCGTGGTTCCACCCAGTAGACCCCAGATGCCCATTTCCGCACGGCACCAATGTTAGCATTTAAGTGGCGCTAGGAACACGTCCCGAACACAACAAGACCACAGAAGAGTTTTATTAAAGAGGATAGAGGTGACAGGCCTGCATGAAACACACGTGGGTGAGGAGATAAGGGTGGGGGGAGACTGAGAGAGACTCATGCAAGATGGCACCGGCTTTTTAAAGGTTGGGACCGCATGCGTACAGGAACTCCTGTGGATACTCCACGCATGCATGTAGATTACATGGCTGCACACGCGCTTTACGCAACCACGTAAGGCCACAGAGTCCCGGTCCTGCGAGATGTCTGACCTGGAGATGGCTATTCTGAACCGGAAATAGTTAGGCGGTCAGCCGGGCAAGCCCAACCGTGTGGACATGTAATCTCTATCATCTACCACTTCTGTTCAAATAGAATACCTTTAATAATACAGTTGTTGGTTTTATTTCACCTGCCCACTGAAAAAGATGTTCTGGCAAACAATGGTGTTTATAAAGGCATTCTTCATAGCTTTATTATTCTGTAAGTATTAAATTTTTCATGAAGACTATACAGTATTATTATTTCATTTGCCAACATTTTGCACTGACTTTCATTCCTGAAAATTCTTTAAGCAATGGAGCCACAATCCAGCTTTCTGATGGGAGAAAGGCCTATTATTTTGTTTGGGATCTAGTTCCTGCTTTCTTTTCTGGTTGCCTGAAGTCCCTGTGAGAAGCAGGTAAAAAGTCCCTTCAATTCACCAGACCACAGTTGAAGCCAAGTAACAAACATCTCCTCTTGTTTTCTTAAATCTCTCTTTAGTTGTAAATATTCTGGGTACCCTTCCCCCTGCATGACAGGGATTTATTCCATCCCACACAGTATGGTGGGCTGTATAAGCTAGCTAGCCACATTGTGTCCAGGAGAATGAAGAGGAAGTGCCTATGGAGAGCAGGAAGATCACATTGTCTGCTACTAGAGCCAGGGGCTAGTGCTATGGAAATGCAAATCTCTTCCGCCCGCACTTCTGCCCTCACTTCCGCCCACATTTCCCGTGCCCGCGGCGCGTCACCAGGGCAATGCCCACAACGACGCCGGCGCCCGCGATGTCCACCTGGCCGGCCCACCCGACTACCGTGGGGGCGGGGCTGAGGGAGGGGGCTGCACGCGTTCGGCACGTTCGGGGTGGGCGTGGCCAGGGGCGTGGCCGGCGGGGGTCAGAACGGGTCGAACCTGCCCCACAGGCACTCCACCACCCGGGTATAGCCGGGGCCGGCGACATGGCGGCTGGGGGCCATGGACGGGGCAACATGGTGGCCGCTTCCGCCGGAAACTGTGCAACAGGGCTGCCAGGAGCCCTGGACGGGGAAACAGGGCAACATGGCCGCCGCTCCCGCCCGGAAACTGTGCAAAATGGCCGCCGGGGGCCGTGGACAGGGCAACAGGGCAACATGGCGGCCGCTCCCGCCCAGAGACTGCAAAATGGCGGCCGTTCCCGCCCGGAAACAGGGCAACATGGCCGCCGGGAGCAGGTTGCCAAGGCCGTTGCTAGGAAACGGTACAAAATGGCGGCTGCTTGCGCCCGGAAGCATTACAAAATGGCCGCTGGGGTCACTCCAGGCAGTGCCAACGCCGTTGCCGGGTAAACAGGGCAACATGGTGGCCGCGCCCGCCCGGAGACAGTAGAAAATGGCCGCCGGGAGCCGTGGACGGGGAAACAGGGCAACATGGCCGCCGCTTACACCCAGAAACACTACAAAATGGCGGCCGCTTTGCCTGGAAACTGCAAAATGGCGGCCGGGAGCTGTGGACAGGGGACAGGGCAAAATGGCCGCCGGGAGCGGGTTGGACGCTGCCAAGGCCGTTGCTAGGAAACGCTACAAAATGGCGGCTGCTTGCGCTCGGAAGCACTACAAAATGGCCGCTGGGGTCGCTCCAGGCAGTGCCAACGCCGTTGCCGGGGAGACAGGGCAACATGGCCGCCGCTTGCGCCCAGAAACTTCAAAATGGCCGCCGTTCCCGACCGGAAACTGCAAAATGGCGGCCGCTTGCGCCCAGAAACTTCAAAATGGCGTCCGGGATCTGTCCACGGGGAAACAGGGCAAAATGGTGGCCGCTCGCGCCTGGAAACACTACAAAATGGCCGCCGGGATCTGTCCACGGGGAAACAAGGCAACATTGCCGCCGCTCCCACCCGGAAACTGCAAAATGGCCGCAGATTCTGCCCGGAAACAGTGGAAAATGGCCGCCGTTTCCGCCCAGGATCTGCACACGGCCCGAGGAGGAGGCGGCGGAGGCAGAGGCGGCGGCGGCCTGGGCGCCTGGAAACACGACCGGAATTTTCCTTGGGGGGGGCGGGAAATAATTTTCAATTTCAAATTTTTTAATTTAAAAAAAAATTTCAAAATTTGAAATTTTGGATTTCCGGGGTGAGAACTCGGGGCCTTTGCGGGAATTTCTGCTGGAAACGGTTCGAACTTTGAATTTTGAATTTTTCCCGGTGGCACCGTGGGTGGGGGGCACGTCGGGGGTGGCGAGACCGGGAAATTTCCTTTTTTTTTTTTTAAATTTTGGAACTTCAGGCCTTCTCTGGACTCTCCAGTCGGGTCGGCGGCCGCGGGCTGTATTTATCTTTATTTATTTCCTCGTTTCCGGTTTCAGGGCCCCGGGCGCCAGCGGAACTGGGGCGGAAATTTCCCGGAAGCCAGGCGGGAAATTTCCTCCGGTGTCTTT
>NW_023411551.1:0-28603 GCF_903995425.1 Onychomys torridus | reverse complement strand
CCTTTCTCAGGGTCCTCTTTACTAGGTAGCCTCACTGAAGTTGTGAGTTGCAGACTGGTTATCCTTTGCATTACATCAAGTATCCACTTATGAGTACATACATATACCCAAGGAATGCTCAATCATGCCACAAGGGCACATGCTCAGCTCTGTTTGTAGCAGCATTGTTTGTAATAACCAGAACCTGGAAAAAACCTAGATGCCCTTCAGCTGAAGAATGGATAAATAAAATGTGGTACTTATACAAAATGGAGTACTACTCAGCAGTGAAACACAATGACATTATGAGGTTTTCAGGCAAACGGATGGAATCAGAAAAAAACATCCTGAGTGAAGTAACCCAGACTCAGAAAGACAAACAGTAGTTTTTCTACATTTTCTTGTGTTCTATATGTAATAGTATTGGATATAGTTATTCTTTGGTTGGTTTTTTTTGGTTTTTCGAGACAGGGTTTGTTTGTGTAGCTTTGTGCCTTTCCTGGAACACACTTGGTAGCCAAGGTTGGCTGGGATTAAAGGCCTGTGCCATCATCACCCAGCTGAATATTAGACCTTTTACAGCTGAGAATTTTTTGTTTTATTTATCTGTTTTCTTGTGCTCAATTAGTATATCTTGGATATTAGAACTTTATCAGATGAGAATTTTGGTTTTATTTAACTAAGTATATCTGCTCTGTATATTTTAGATATGAGACCATTATCAGATGTGAGTTTTTGTTCTATTTATGTGATTTCTTGTGTTTAATAAGTATATTTTGGATATTGGACCTTTACTGAGGGAAATGCTTTTTTTTTCTAATTCCTTTGTTCCATATGTATATTTTAGATGTAAGAATTTTAACAGATGAGAATTTTTGTTATATTTATCTAGTTACGTTCAATTTTTAAATTGGGGATATCAGACCTTTAAGTGATGAGATTTTTTTTATCTGATTTCCTTTTGTTTTATATGTATATTTTGGATATCACATATTTGTCATTTGATAAATTTGTTTTATTAAATTTCTTGTGTTCAGTAAGTATAATTTGGATTTTAGACCTTTATCAGGTGAGAATTTTTGTTTTATTTTCACTTTCTGTGTTCAGTATGGAGATTTCTTAAGTTAGACCTTTATCAGTTGAGAATTTTTGTTTATATATCTGATTTTTGGGCCCTATGTTTATGTTTGTATATCAGACTTTTATCAGATGAGAATTTCTTTTATCCTATTTCTGTGTTAAATATGTATATTTTTGATATTTACATTTATCAGATGGGAATTTTTATTTTGTGGTTTTTGTTTTCTTGTGTTTTTTATGTATATTTCTAATTAGAATTATCATGTTAGAATTTTTGTTTTATTTAACTGGTTTCTATTGTTTAACAGATGTATTTTGTGTATGAGAACTTTACATATGAAATATTTGTTTATCAAAATTTCTTGCATTCACTAAAAATATGTTGGATATTAGACCTTTATCTGGTGACAATTTTTGTTTTATATATATGATTTCTTGTATTCAGTATGTATATTTTGGATATTAGGAATTTAATGGTGCAAAGTTTTGACTTATATAATTTCTTGTGTTCAATAAGTGTATTCTTGATGTTTTTGAGAATTTTTGTTTTATTTATTTAATTATGTTCCATAGGCATATTTGTGACATTAGACATTTATCACATCAGAATCTTTCTTTTATTCAATTTCTTGTATTCAGTATGTATATTTTGGCTATTAGACTTTTATCAGGTGAGTATTTTTGTTTTGTTTATGTGATAAAATGTATTTAATATACATATTTTAGATATTACACTTTTTAGGTGAGAATTTCTGTTTTTTTTATTTTTGTGTTCACTATGATTTCTATATTAGACATTTATCAGATGAGAATTTTTGTTTTGTTTATCTAATAATGTTAATGTATATACTTTGAATATACATTTTGTGGTTTGTGTAGTTGATTTTTTTGTGTTATATATATATATATATATATATATATATATATATATTGTATATTAGACGTTTATCAGGTGAGAATTTTTGTTTATTGAAATTATTTCTTGTGTTCAACAAGGATATTTGAGATATTAGACCTTTAGCAGATGAGAATATTTTTTTGTTTTATTTATCTGATTTCTTGTTTTCAATAGGTATATTTTTAATAGACCTTTATCAGAACAGAATTCTTGTTTTATTTAATTTTTGTTCAATAAGTATATTTCTCATATGAAACCTTTATCACGTGAGAATTTTTTTTTTTTGGTTTTCTGATTTTCTGTTTTCTTTATGTATATTTTCAATGTTACACCTTTGTTGGGTGAGAATTTTTGTTTTATTGATCTGATTTCTTGTGTCCTTATGTATATTTTGCATACTAGACCTTTATAAGATGAGAATTTTTTGTTTATATTATTTCTTGTGTTCAATATGTATATTTGAGATATTAGACCTTTATCACATGAGAATTTTTGTTTTATTTATCGAATTATGTTCCATATGCACATTTTTAATATTAGACCTTCATCAGATGAGAATTTATCTTTTGTTTCATTTATTGTGTACAGTATGTATATTTTGGATATTTGGGTTTTCCTTCCTTTAATTTCAAGTTGTCTGTTGACTTGCTGTAAATTGCCTTTATTTTGTTTAGGTATGTTCCCTGTATTCCTTCTTTCTCCAAGACCTTGAGGGTATCATGGAGGGGTGTTGGATTTTGTCAAAGGCTTTATCAGAATCTAATGGGAATATCATTTATTTCTTTTCTTCAGTTTGTTTATATAATGGATTAGACTCAAAGATTTTAGTATGTTGAACCATGACTGCATTTCTTGGATGAAGCCTACTTGATCATGGTGGATGATATTTTGATGTATTCTTGAATTTGGTTTGCCAGTATTTCATTGAGTAAATATCCATCTATGTTCATGAAGGTTGTTTTTGCTGTAATCATGTATCTTTGTTGTATCTTTGTTTGATTTGGGTAACTAAAGCCTCATAAAGAAATTTGGCAATATTGCTTCAGTTTCTAGTGTGTGGAACAATTTGAGGTGTATCAGTATAAGCTCTTCTTTGAAAATCTGGTAGAATTCTGTGCTGAAACCATCTGGCCCTCGGCTTTTATTTGTTGACAAACTATCAATGACTACTTCTACTTCCTTAGGTGTTATAGGTCTATTTAAATTGTTTATCTGGACTTGATTTAGTTTGTGTTTTTGGTACCTATTCAGAAAATTCTCCATTTCTTTTATTTTCATTTATCTTATAATTTCATTTAATTTTACATATCAGCCATGGATTCCCCTGTCCTTCACCATCCCTCTTTGCCTTCCCCCAGGCACTCCCTTCCTTTCCCATCTTCACCAGTGCCAAGATTCCCCTGGGGATTCAGCTCAACCTGGTAGATTCAGTCCAGGTAGTTCCAGTACACTTCTCCCAGGCTGAGTGTAGTGTCGCTGAATAAGTCCCAGTTTCCAAAGAGCCAGTTCATGCACTAAGGACAGGTCCCTGTCCCACTGTCTGGGTGCCTCCCAAACAGTTCAAGCTAATCAACTATCACACGTATACAGAGGTCATGATCCAGTTCCATGTGGACGCCTCAGCTATTGGTTCATAGTTCATGTGTTTCCAGTAGTTTGGCTATTTGTCCCTGAGCTTTTTCAAATCTTGCTCTCAAAAATTCTTGCTCATATAATCCCTCCCCTTTCTCTCCAATTGGAGTCCTGGAGCTCTACCTGGGGCCTGCCCATGGATCTTTGCATCCACCTCCCTCAGTAATTGGATGAGATTTCTAGCATGACAATTAGGGGGTTTGACCATCTGATCACCAGCCTAGGTCAGTTAGGGCTTTGTCTGTACGACTGCTAGTAGTCTACAGTGGTGATATCTTTGTGGATTTCTGGGGACCTCTTTAGCACTTTGCTTCTTCCTTTTCTCATGTGGTCTTCATTTATCATGGTCTCTTATCCCTTGTTCTCCCTTTCTGTTTTTGATCCAGCTGGGATCTCCTGCTCCCCTAAGCTCTCTTTCCCTCAAACTTTACCCTTCATTAGCCCTGCTCACTTCCAGGTTGTTCATGTAGATCTCATCCATTTCTCTGTCATTGGTGCTATCCCACTGACTTTCTTAGGGTCCAGTTATCTAGGTAGCCTGTCTGAAGTTGTGTAGCAGTCTAGTCATCTTTGATTTACATCTAGTATCCTACTATGAGTGTGTACATACTGTGTTTGTCTTTATGAGCCTGGGTTATCTCACTCAGGATGATTTTTTATAGATTCATCCATTTGCCTGCAAACCTCATGATGTCATTGTTTTTCTCTGCTGAGTAACACTCCATTGTGTATATGTACCACATTTTCTCTATCCATTCTTCTTAAGGAGATGGAAACTGAGAAGCAGCAACATGAATATTCTATCATTAACTCATGTCCTCGGCTTTGCACACATGGAAGAATGACTTCCTTCTGACAGAGTGTGGGAGTGGGGGTTTCGAAAATTAAATAAATATAAAATCCAGCTGTACATTCATATCTGAGTACCAGTTAGATCAGCTAATGTGATGAGCATATTGTTTTACATCATGCATATATTGTACTTTTATGTTCACAAATGTTTTGTGAGTATGGAAAAGTGTGTGTTTGTGTGTGAAGAAGAGAGAGATGATTCATTTGTGTAATAATCATGTCCATGCCTAGGAAATCAGCTTGAATATCATTCTTAAGTACATGACATTTGGAGAGATGGCAGGTCTTTCTTTTTTAAACACCTGTCATCCATATTTTATAAAAACTACGATTTGTTGGTCATTTCAATAAACTCTCTGCACCATATCCTTCCTGGTTATAAAATGAATAAACATGCAAACATGCCTGGTGTGATCCCTCAATACACCATGGAGAAAGACACAGGAATTGTCCAGCAACAGACAAATGGATGAGATCCACATGAGCAAACTGGATGTGACTTCTGGCAGGGTGGGTAATGAAGTGCAATGGTCAGGAGAAAGAGAGCTTAGAGGAGCAGGAGGTCTCAGCAGGAGCAGGAATGAAAAAGGAAAACAATGAAAGAGACATCATGATAAATGAAGACCCCATGGGAATAGGAAGTAGCAAAGTGCTAGAGAGGTCCCCAGACCACCACAATAGACTACGGGGAATGGATGAGAGAGTACCTGCACTGACCTACTCTGGTGATTGGATGGCCTAACACCCTAACTGTCATGATAGAACTCTCATCTATCTGATGGAAGCAGATGCAGAGATCTACACCCAAGCCCCAGGTGGAGTTCTGGGAGTCCAATCAGTGAGAGAGAGGATTATATGAGCAAGAGATATTGAGACCATGGTTGGAAAAAGCACAGGGACAAATAGCCTAAATAATGGAAACACATGAACTATGAAACAATAGCTGAGGAGTCCCCATGGAACTGGATCAGGCCCTCTGGATAAGTGAGAGAGTTGATGAACTTGAACTTAGGAGGCTCCCAGGAAGTGGGACCAGGAACTCTCCTTGGTGCATGGGCAGGATTTTTGGAGCCTGGGGCCTATGCTTGGACACTTTGCTCAGCCTAGGTGAAGGGAGGAGGAGACTGGACCTGCCTTGACTGAATCTACCAGGCTGAGCAGAATACCCAGGGGGGTCCTTGCCCTGGAGGAGATGGGAATGGAAGGAGGGAGGACAGGGGGATATGGCTGATATGTAAAATTAAATTAATTATTAAATTTTAAAAAATAAGCAAAAATTAAATTGCATCTCCCATCAAAGTATAAAAAAAAAATCTGTTTTTGCAAGCTTTATTGACTCTGACTTCTGCCCCCAGCATGTAACAGGATCCTCATAAATTCTGATTTTTTTCAATGTAAAAACTTTTGCAACTCCCAAACGTATTCTGTAACAGTAGTTTATGTTAAAAAAAAATCGCCCCCATTTTAATTGTGGCTGTTTACTTCCATCCAAACAAGCAAACCTTCCAAGTAAGAATAGCAAGACAGAGAAAAAATATTAATAGTTGCACTCAATATACACTACATGAATTCTAATAAGTCACCAAAATCATTTATGTGCTTCTATTAAAATACACCAATGGGCACAGGTGGCATTTATTTGTTATTAGATTAGCCAGATAAAGATTAGAATTCTGAGATTGGAACAGGCAAACACAACTCTATATTTAGGATCAAACATGGTGATTTCTACCTTTGCTTTTAGCATCTGAAAGTGGTTAATCAATAAAGAATAGCTAGCTGTTGAGTCTTTCCAAATGGCAAAGGGCAGGAGCCATGCACAATATTTGGGAACAGTCATGAGGAGTAGTGTTAATTTTTTTTTCAACTAAGTGATGTGATTCTCTGCTCTAAAGCATCATTTTCAGCATTTTGTGTAAGTTTATGATCAGATTCCTCTGTTCTCAGAAAGAGATGTTCACCAGAAAGAGATGTCCAGCTTAGCTCATATAAATGATAGCTCATCACCCCCACCCAAAAAACATGCAAACAAACAAAGTCCCAGTTATAAAGGAAGTGATTTTGTAAGTCATGCCTTGTGACAAGACCCATCTCCATGGTGCATCCCAACCCATCCTTCTCTATGTAGAAGAAACTGACATGTAGAGAGGCTAAACAGCCAAAGACATAAGCAAGAATTTCCTGGGTGTTCCTACTGTCCTGCCCTTGATTTGCACTCTGTTCCTCAGACCTGCACTCTGAACCTGTACCTGTGGTTATTTCAGTTCCTAGCCCAAGACATTATTCTTCTTGGATAGCCTTGGATGTAACTCAAAAGGGCCTGTTAAGAAGAAAATCAAAGTGACTTTTCACATCTGGTAAGTTCTATTTACTTTGGAAGGAGGAAATTTGTCAAAGATCTGTTTACAGAAACCTTAATGAAGAGGCACAGAAGTTAGAGGGAAACCAAGAAGCTTTCACAGGGATGTGTGTACATCATAACTGGAGTTAATCTCCAAACTTAGGTATCTAGTGGGACACATTGCCAGTCATTACTTACACACCCACATACCTGGAATTTAAGGTACTATTTTGCTCTCAGGATTAAGGAGCTTCTTCTGCCCGTCAAGGAAGGACATAGCATAAGACTGAAATTCATAGTCAAGGCAGTGAATTCAGATCCAATTCCCCAAAGCTGAAAAGTTTAATGGTCAGAAAACTCAAAGAAAAAAATACATTCATTGAAGTGAAGCTTGTTGTATATAACACATTGGAAGAATTTATCATAGTACTTGATATGGCAAGACAATATCAGGGAACATTTGTTGACAGGGTGAAGTGGTTTCTGAGTCTATGGGTGTCCCTGTGTCTTGGTAAACTTGTGGCATGGAAAGACAGGTTGTGTTCAGGAGCAAGTAGGATCCCTTCCTCTGAGACAAAGATGAGTATTTCATGAAATACACATCTCACTGACTGGTGAAAACCCCTCTGTCATAGAGAGCTTTCTTAACATCTTTATTACATTGACTTATCAGGCACAACAATTAAGAATGGGAAAAATTGATCATAGCCCACGATTCCAGGCAATAGTTCCATTTTTGGGAAATCAAGGTAGGAACTCAGCTAATTATGTCACATCCACTGCTAAAAGCAGAGATAAACAAATGTACCCTTGTTGACTGTTTCTTTATGCTTATGCTCTATGTTCTTCATAGTTACACGGTATAGGTTGCAGACAATGAAATTATTCTGCTCATTTTAGGGAGTCTTATATCAATTAACAATTAATAAAATCCCACAGAGACATGTTGAAAGTAAATCTTATCTATATAATTCCTCATTGAGGGTCCATCTTCCCAGGTGACTAGTTTCATTCAGTCTGATAATAAAAGCTAAGAATTACACTGCCTCAGCATCACTGTCATGATTTTAGGAGATTTCTGCCTGCATTCAGAGCTGTGGTCCTCAAGCTGTGGGTCACCACCCCATTGGGAGTTCCATATCAGATAGCCTGCACATCAAATATTTCAATTATGATTCATAACATTAGCAAAATTGTTTCATTGTTTCTTAACTTAATGTTTCAGTTACATCACAACATGAGGAACTATTGTTAGAGCTATTTAAAGAGTCAGAGAATTGGAAAATTTAAGAACCATTGATTTAGAGTGTCCAGTGGTTCCCTAGTGTCTATGTTCCTACATATAAAGGGGTTTGCATAGGATTTTCCTGAATATCCTTTGCTCTATAGGAAACTCATGTTCTGTGTGGAAGACTCCAGGTGTCTGGACACTTTTACTACCCAGTATCAGCAGAACACTTTGAGCTACTCAACAGAGAGTAAAAAACCCGTGACACACATGCTGATGACACAGAATTTAGTCCCACTGAGCTCCATGACTGTATACCAATACTATGAGTACTTGTTCCTAGGCTCTGTCATCCTCTTCCTCTAGCATAACTCTGCCTAGCTGTTCCCTGTAGACTCATTAACATTAAATGTTTAACAAGTGTCTTTCTTAGTCAGTGTTAAGTCTATAATGTCTTGTGGCTAAGGAGATAAGGAGATGCAGGTACTTAGGATGAACTGTAGCATACATAAATTTCTGATATTATTATATCATGTACATAAAATTTCACTAGAAGATAAACATTCAGTTCCACACATGGAAAGAACTAAAGGATGTCCAATCAATTGGAGACAGATCTCTGGCTTTGAATGAAGAGTGTACAGAAGCACTTCCCATGTATCTCAGCAGAGTCTCCTGCAAAGGCAACCTTGTCTTCTAGTGTATTATGAGGAAAGCATATTAGCACAAAGCAATGTCAGTTCCCATGACATCTGCTGCTCTTCCCTGGAGATTCCTGGCAACCTCTGTGATGTCACCTATGTTGTGGCAATACCAACAGCCCATGGGAAGTTTATTCAATATCTTAACCAATTACTGATGAACATGATGGCATACTGAAGAGTCTAGTTCAGAAAGAGAATGGAAAGGCAAGAGAGATCAGAGAGTGACAGAAGAAAGCTGACCTTCAGCCTCAGTGTAAAACATCAAGAAAGAAATGGTCAAGGGAATTGCGTAAGGAATTCTGTGCAGGAAAAAGGAAGCTTCTTGGAGGAAGTGGGATTGAATTGAATCTTCCAGTAATGGGGCACAGAAAGCTGCAGTCTCTGGGAACCAACACAGCTCCCTGCTTGTCATGGCTCTTGAAATTCAAGGTTTCCAGGATATTAATTGTTCTGGCTCAGAGATCAGGAACTGGTAAGTCCAAAGCTTTATGCTGGGAACACTTTGCTTTTGCTCCATTTGGGGGATAGGCATTGATGAGTGAACATGAGACCAACATTAAAGAGGGAGGGATTAATGAGGTGTGCCAATTTCAAGGCAGGACATCACTGTACTTCAACCACACTGGCTAACTTTTGGTACTTCCCAGATGCTCTGTGTGTCCTAGGTTGTCAGTGAGGTGACTTGTTGAGTCTGGTGACCATGTTCTGCCCTTATATGTCTTCTCCATCAATAGTTATATGGTTATAGTAACCTGTCAAGATATTTGGGGAACCTCTAAATGACAGGGTGATTGTGAACTATGGCAATTTTCTCCTGACTCATAAACCCAGAGGCTTGTGGACTCGGCAGCCAAGTTGAATTCTGAGACTGCAGCTGTGAATAAGCCTGAAGAGGCTATCTCCTTCATTACTTGGAACATTGCTATGAAGGCAGAGATAATGAGTTAGCTAAGACAACCACATGCTTCAAATAGAGAAGACAGCTGAGTTTCCCAGAGGGGGCATCTGAAGCATGGGACAAAATAATTTGGGCTGTCACTGAGTCATTGTTAAATAAGCTTTCTCAAACATTTGATTAGGACTCAGAGTGGTCTGTCCATTCTCTTTGCCTTGTCATACTGCAAGATAATTTGTGTTCATCTACCCACAAAGAGCACCAGGGAGCCACCATCCCACCAAACCTTTCTCACCAAGTTTCAGATGAAGTGGAAGATGCAGAGAATGACCAGTAAGTTACAGCAAATGACCTTTCAAAGAAATTAACAGTGAGATTACTTGATCTTTATCACAGAAGAGAACATGAAGAATAGGCAGTAATTCTTTCAACCCCTGTGGTTTCAATCTCAGGTCCACTCTGTCATCATTAGTTCATTTTATATAAGGTCTGTGTTTCTGGTAGGCTGCCTCTTCAGGATATGCCTTTGCTGAAAATCATGTCTCTGAATTCTAAGCAGAACCTCAAATGTGGGCAGGAATGACATGAGGATAAAGACTATTCTGCTCCCTCTAAAAAGAAACAAAAACATAACATGTGGCATGGATAAAGAAAGTGTGGTACATATACACAATGGAGTACTACTCAGCAGAGAAACACAATGACCTCTTGAGGTTTGCAGGCAAATGGATGGAATTAGAAAAAAACATCCTGAGCCAAGTAACCCAGACTTAGAAAGACAATCATGTTTTTTTTTCTAATTTCTTGTCTTCTATATGTATATATTGGATATTAGACCTTAGTCAGGTGAGAATTTTTGTTTTATTTTTCTGATTTCTTGTGTTCAATTAGTATATTTTTGATATTAGATCTTTATCAGAGGAGAATTTTCATGTTATTTAATTTATTGTGTTCAATAAATAAATGTCTGATATTAGACATTTATCAGATGAGAATTTTTGTTTTATTTAACTAAATATATCTGCTATGTATATTTTGGATATGAGACCATTTTCAGATGTGAGTTTTTCTTCTATTTATCTGATTTCTTGTGTTTAATAAGTGTATTTTGGATATTGGACCTTTACTGAGGAGAAATTTTGTTTTTTTCTAATTTCTTTGTTCATTGTGTATATTTTAGATGTTAGAATTTTAACTGATGAGAATTTTTGTTTATCCGATTATGTTCAATATTTAAACTTGGGGTATTAGACCTTTATCTGATGAGAATTTTTGTTTTATATATGTGTTTTATTCCATTCAATATGTATAATTTGTGTACCTTACCTACCAGTGAGAATTTTGTTTTTTTCTAATTTTTTGATATCAGTATATATATATTGGATATTAGAATATTATCAGTTGACAATTTTTGTTTTACATACCTGATATCTTGTTTTTAATATGTATATTTTGTATATTAGACATTTATCAGAAGAGAATTTGTGTTTTATGTATCTGATTTCTTTGGTTCAACAGGTATATTTTGTATATCACACACTTAGCATTTGAGAATTTTTATTTTATTTATCTGATTTCTTTTGTTTAATATGTATATTTTGGACATCATGGATTTATCATTTGAAAATTTTTGTTTTATTATGTTTCTTGTGTTCAGTACGTATATTTTGGACATTAGACCTTTGTCAGGTGACAATTTTTGTTTTATTTCATCTCCTGTGTTCAGTATGGTATTTTGAAAGTTAGATTTTTATCAGTTGAGAATTTTTGTTTTATTTATCTGATTTCTTGGCATCTATGTATATATTGTATATCAGACCTTTATCAGATGAGAATTTTTGATCATAGTTCTTGTGTTAAATATGTATATTTTTGATATTTACATTTATCAGATGTGAATTTTTATTTTGTCTTTTTTTCTTGTGTTTAATATGTATATTTTGTTAATTAGACTTTTATCATGTGAGAATTTTTGTTTTATTTATCTGATTTCTATTGTTTAATAGATGTAATTTATATATGAGAACTTTAAATGTGAAATTTTTTTAATATACTTTATTGGGTTCAAAAAATTATATTGGATATTAGACCTTGATCAGGTGACAATTTTTGTTATGTATATCTAATATCTTATATTCAATATATATTTTGGATATTATAAATGTAATGATGTGAATTTTTGTCTTTTTTTTTAATCTTAGGATTGAACTAAGGGCCTTGTGCTTGCTAGACAAGCACTCTACCACTGAGCTAAATCCCCAACCCAACGAGTTTTTGTCTTATATAATTTCTTGTGTTCAATAAGTATATTTTTGATATTAGACCATTATCTGATAAGTATTTTGTTTTATTTGTCTGATATATTCTTTTTAGTGTGTATATTTTGGATATTTGACTAAGCAGATGAGAGTGTGTTTTGTGTTAAATTTCTTGTTTTCAATATGCATATTTTGGATATTAGACCTACTGGTGAGAATTTTGTAATTTTCTTATTTCATGAATTCAGTATGCATATTTTGATATAGACCTTTATCAGATGAGAATTTTTATTCTCTCTACATATGATTTCTTGTGTTCAGTATGCATATTTTGGATATTAGTTCTTTTTTATTTTTTGGAGCTGGTAATTGAATCCAGGGCCTTGTGCTTGATAGGCAAGCTCTCTACAACTGAGCAAATTCCCCAACCATAATATTTTCTTTTTTTTTTTTTTTTTGGTATTTTTGAGACAGACTTTCTCAGTTACTTACGAGCCTGTCCTGGACTAGCTCTTTAGACCAGGCAGCCCTCGAACCGGCTGCCTCTACTTCCCATGTGCTGGGATTACTGGCGTGTGCCAACACTGCCTGGTGGATATTAGTTCTTTATAAGGTGAGAAATTTTATTTAAATAATTTCTTATATTCAGAATGTATATTTTGGATATAAGACTATTATCAGATATGATTTTTGTTTATCTAATTATGTTCAATATGTATATGTTTGATATTAGATCTTTATCATTTCAAAATATTTGTTTTATTTAATTTCTGGTGTTCAATAGTATATTTTTCATATTTGATCTTTATCACATGAGAAATTTTGTTTTGTTTTTCTGATTTCTTGTGTTTTATATATATATATATAAAATCTTAGACCTTTATCAAGTAAGAAATTTTGTTTAATTTTTCTGATTTCTTGTTTCCATTAGGTACATTTGGGATATTAATCCTTTATCATGTGAAATTTTATTTAATTTCTTGTGTTCAGTATTAATATATTGGATATTAGACCTTTATGAGATGAGAAATATTGTTTTATTTATCTGAATTCTAGTGTTCAATATGCATATTTTGGATATTAGATCTTTATCAGATGTGAATTTTTGCTTTATTTACATGAATTTTGGGGTTCAGCGTGTATATTTTGATACTAGACCTTTGTCAGATGTGAATATTTTTTACTTATCTAATTTCTTTTTTTTCAGTATGTATATTTGAGATATTAGAATTTTATCAGATGAGAATAGGCATATTTGTGACATTAGACCTTTATGAGTTCAGAATTTTTCTTTTACTAATGTGATTTCATGTATTCAAGATATACATTTTGGATATTAGTCTTTTGTTAGATGAGAATTTCTGTTTTTTACTTCTTGTGTTCACTATGTATGTTTTCAATTAGACATTATCAGATGAGAAATTTTGTTTTATTTATTTAATAATGTCAATATATATATTTTGAATATACTTTTGTTTTATGTAGTTTATTTTTTTGAGTTCAATATTTATATTTTGTATAATAGACCTATAACAGATGAGAATTTTTGTTTATTGTTCTGATTTCTTCTGTTCAACATGTATATCTGATTTCTTGTTTTCAATAGGCTAGGAGGAACACACTTTGGGAAGTATAGTTCTGAGGATGTAGAGAAAGGAACAGTGAAAAATGATGTTACGATGACGAGGAGAAAGGTACTTTGGACAATGTAGTCCTCATGATGTAGTGAAAGAAACTGTTGAAAATCTGGTTCTGTTGTCAGAGAATCAGGCCACAATTGGACTGTTGGGCATTTTGAAGTCTAATTTCTTGAGTTCTTTATATATTCTGGATATCAGCCCTATGTCAGATGCGGTGTTGGTGAAGAACTTTTCCCATTCTGTAGGCTGTCACTTTGTCTTGTTGACCGTGTCCTTTGCTCTACAAAAGCTTCTCAGTTTCAACAGGTCCCATTGATTGATTGTTTCTCTCAGTGTCTGTGCTACTGGTGTTATATTCAGAAAGTGATCTCCAGTGCCAATGTGCTCAAGAGTACTTCCTACTTTCTCTTCTATCAGTTTCAGAGTAACTGGATTTATGTTGAGGTCTTTGATCCACTTGGACTTAAGTTTTGTGCATGGTGACAGATATGGATCTATTTGCAGCCTTCTACACATTGACATCCAATTATGCCAGCAACATTTGTTGAAGATGCTTTTTTTCCATTGTACATTTTTGGCTTCTTTGTCAAAAACTATATGTTCATAGGTGTGCAGGTTAATGTCAGCTTCTTCAGTTCGATTCCATTGGTCCACATATTGGTTTTTATGCCAGTACCAAGCTGTTTTTATTACAGTAGCTCTATAGTAGAGCTTGAGGTCAGGGACATTTCCCACTGTTCTTTTCTCTGTGTCATCACAACTACATTTACCACAGTTCCTTTCTCTATCTCATCAGAACTATGTTTCCAACAGTTCCTTTATCTGTTTCATTAGAACGATGTTTCTCACAGTTCCTTCTACATTGTCATCAACTACATTTCCCAGAATGCCTATCTCCTTGATATCAGAACTACATTTCCCACAGATACTTTCTCTATGTAACTGGACTATGTTTTCCATAATTCCTTTCTCTATGACATCAGAACTATATTTCCAACATTTCTTTTCTCTATAAATCAGAATTACATTTCCCACAGTGCCTTTCTTTGATTCTACTGACAGTTTTTTCTTAGTGTCATCTGAACTACATTTCCCACAGTTCCTATGTCTATGCTATGAATACTATATTTTTCACCGTTGCTTTCTCTCCATCATTAAAAATACATTTCCCACAGTGCCTTTCTCTGTTTCATCAGAATGAGTTTTCACACAGTGCCTTCCTTGGTGTCACCTGAACTACGTTTCCCACATGGCATGTCTCTATGACATCAGAACTACATTGCCCATCTTGTTTTATTCTAAACCATCAATACTATGTTTCCCACAGTGCCTTTCTCGGTGTCATCAGATCTACATTATCCAAAGTTCCATTCTTTATGTCATCAGCACTACATTTCCCAGAGTGCCTTTATCTATGTCACAGGACTTCATTTCCCACTGTGCCATTTTCTGTTTCACCAAATGGACATTACCCACAGTGTCTTTCTCTGTGTCATCAGAGCTACATTTCCAAAAGTTCCTTTCTTCATCTCATCAGAACTACATTACCCAAAATTACTTTCTCTGTGTCATCAAAACTATACTTGCCAGTGATCCTTTATTTACATCATCAGATCTGCATTATTCAAGTGCCTTTCTCAGTGTACCAGAACTACATTTCCCAAAGTGCCTTTCTCTTTGTCATCAAAAGTACATTTACAAAGTGCCTTTTTCAGTGTCTTCAGAACTTTAATTCCCACAGTGCCTTTCTTTATATTAGCAGAAATTCATTTTCTACTGTGCCTTAGTCTATATCATCTGAACTACATTTCCTGTAGTGCCTTACTCTGTGTAATCAGAACTACATTTCACACAGTTCCTTCTTCTGACATCAGATCTACATTTCCCATAGTGCTTTTTTCTAAGACATAGGGACTACATTTCCCACACATCATTTCTCTATGGCATCAAAGCTCCATTTCCTGCTGTTCCTTTTTCTATGTCATCAGATCAAGATTATCCACAGTGCCTTGTCAGTGTCAGAACACTATTTCTTACAGTGTCTTTCTCTGACATAAGAACTAAAATTATCACATGGCCTATCACCTTCTAGTCAGGACTACATTACCAAAAGTTCCTTTCTCTGTGTCATCATAACATTTCCCACAGTCCCTTTCTCAATGACACAAAAATACATTTCCAACAGTCCCTTTCTCCTAATGTTCAGAACAACATTTCCCACAATTACATTCACTGTTTCACCAAAATGTCATTTCCCACATCTCTTTCTCCATGGCATCAGAGGTACATTTCCCACAGTGCCTTTCTCTACATCATGAGAACTACATTCCCCACAGGTCCTTTCTCTATGTCATCAGAAATACATTTCCCTCAGAGCCTTTCTCTAAGTCAGAGAAATACATTTTCCACAGTGCCTTTCTATGTTTTATCAAATCAACATTACCCACAGTGCATCTCTCAGTCTCAATTGAACTAAACAATCCATAGTTCCTATGTGTCGTCATCACAACTACAGTTCCTTTTTCTTATCATCAGAACAACATTTCCCACGGTGTCTTTCTTCTTGACATAAGAACTACATTGAGCACAGTACCTTTCTCCATGTCATCAGAACTACATTACTCAAAGTTCCTTGCTCTGTGTCATCATAACTCCATTTCCCATAATGCCTTTCTCTGTATCACAGAAATACATTACCTACATTGCCTTTCTCAGGGAAATCTGAACCACATTTCTCACAGTTCCTTTGTCTACATCATCAGAACCTCATTTTGGCCAGTTCCTTTCTCCACGTCATCAGCACTACATTATGCACAGAAACTTTCTTGTGTCATCAGAACTACATTCCCCACATTTCCATTCTCTGTGTCATCAGAATTTCATTTACCACAGTGTCTTTCTCTGTGACATGAGAGATACATTTCCCACTGTGCATTTCTCCCTTTCATCAGAAATACATTGCCCAAACTTCTGTTCTATGTGTCATAACTACATTTTCCACAGTTCCTGTGTGTACGCCAACATAACTACATTTCCTGATGTTCCATTCTCTACATCACCAGAACTACATTTCCCACAGTGTCTTTCTGTATGACATAAGAACTACTTTTCCCATAGTGCCTTTCTCCATCTCATCAGAACGACTTTACCCAAAGTTCCTTGCTCTGTGTCATCAAAACTACATTTCCTACAATGCCGTTCTCTATGTCAAATAAATACATTACCTTCTATGACTTTGTCAGTATCATCTGAACTTCACTTCCTGCAGTATCTATGTGTACATCATCAGATCTATATTACCCAAAGTTCCTTTCTCTGTGTCATCATAACTACAATTCCCCCACTTCCATTCTCTATGACATCAGCACGAATATTCCCTGTGTTCTTTTTCTATGTCATCAGAACCTCATATCCCACAGTGACTTTCTCTGGGGCATAAGAACTTCATTTCACAGAGTGCCTTTCTCTCAGATATCAGAACTACCTTTCTAGTTGTTCCTTTCTCTATGTCATCAGACTTCATTTCCCACAGTTCCTTTCTCTAGATCATCAGTCCATTTCCCACAGAATCTTTCTCTATGTCACCACAACTACATTTCCACAGTGCCTTTCTTTCCATCTTCATAATTACATTACCCTCAGTGCCTTTTGGTATGACATGAGAACTACAATTCCCAGAGTGTCTTTCTCAATTTCATCAGAACTACTTTTTTCCACAGTGCCTTTTTCTATGTCACCACAACTACATTTTCACAGTGCCTTTCTCTGTCTCATCAGAGCTACATTTCCCAATGTTCCTTTCCCTACATCTTCAGAACTTCATTTCTCACAGTGTCTTTCTAAAGGACATAAGAACTACATTTCCACCAGCTGGTGGTGGCCCATGACTATAATCCCAGCACTTAGGAGTCAGCAGCAGGCAGATATCTGTGAGTTCAATGCCAGCCTGGTCTCCAAAGAGAGTTCCAGGAAAGATGCAAAGGTACACAGAGAAACACTGTCTCAAAAAACAAAACAAAACAAAACATAATAAAGAACTACATTTCTGACAGTTATTTTTCTGTGTCATCATAACTATGTTTCCCACAGTACCTTTCTCTATTTCACAGAAATATATTTTTTTACCATGCCTTTTTCAGTTTCATCAGATCAACTTAGCCCACAGTTCCTTTCTTGGTATTGTCTGTACTACATTTCCAACAGTTCCTATGTGTTTGTCATGAGAACTACATTTCCCATAGTGCCATTATCTATGTGACAAGAACATTTGCACAGTGCCTTTCTGTATGTCATCAGAACTACTTTTCCCAAAGTGCATTTCTCTGCTTCATCAGATCGACATTTCCCACAATGCCTGTCTCTCGGTCAAAAGAACCACATTTCCAAGAGTTCCTTTAGTTACATCATCAGAACTACATTGCCCACAGTTCCTTTCTCTATGTCATCAGATCTTCATTTCCCACTGTGCCTTTCTTAGTGTCATTAGAACTTCATTTTCCACAGTGCCTTTTTCCGTGTCATCACAATTACATTTCACACATTCCCTTTCTCCATGACATCAGAACTACATTCCCAACCATGATTTTCTCTACATCATGAGAACTACATTTCCCAAACTTCCTTTCTCTATGTCATCAGAAATACATTTTCCACAGTGTCTTTCTGTGTGACATAAGAACTACAATTCCCACAGTCCTTTATCTGGGTCATCACATTTACATATACCTCAGGGCCTTTCTCTATGTTACACAACTACATTTTCCACAGTGCCATTCTTGTTGTCTGCTGAACTACATTTCCCATATTGCTTGAGTCTATGACATCAGAACTACATTGCCCAAAGTTCATTGTTCTGTGTCATCATAACTACATTTCCCACAATGCCTTTCTCTATCAAACATAAATACATTACACACAATGCTTATCTCGATTCATCTGAACTACATTTACAAGAGTACCTATGTGTACATCATCAGAACTACATCTATCACAGTTCTTTTCTCTGTTATCAGAACTACATTACACAAAGTTCCTTTCTCAATGACATCGAAACTACATTTCCCAAAATTCTTTTCTCTATGTCATCAGAACTACATTTCCCACAAATTCATTCTTTGTGACATAAGAGCTACATTCCCCACAGATACTATCTGTATGTCATATGAACTACATTTCCCAAAGTTCCTTTCTCTGTGCCATCACATATAAATTTCTCACAGTGCTTTTGTCTGTTTCATCAGAACATCTTTTCCCACAGTGCCTTTCTCTACATCATCAGAATGACATTCCTCACAGTTCCTTTCTTAAATCATCAGAACATCATTTTCCACAGTGCCTATCTCTATGTTATCAGAACTACTATTTTCACAGTGCCTGTCTGGGGTTTGTCTGAACTACATTTCCCTAAATTTTTATGTGTACATCATAAGAACTTTATTACCCACAGTGCCTTTCTCCATGTCCTCAGAACTACATTACCCAAGGTTCCTTTATCTGTGCTATAAGAACTATGTTTTGCACAGTGCCTTTCTCTATGTCATTGAACTAACTTTCCCTCACTTCCTTTTTACATGACCTCAGATCTACATTTCCCAGAGTTCCTTTCTTTTTACCATCTAAACTACATTTCTCACATTGCCTTTCTCTAAGACATCAGGACTACATTTCCAAAACATTATTTCTCTATGACATCAGAATACGCTTCCCTCAGTTCCAATATGTACATCATCAGAACTATATTTATCACAGTTACTTTCTTTTTGTCATCAAAACTACATTTTCCACAGTTACTCTTTCCATGTCAACAAAATACATTTCCCACAGGTCTTTATGTCACAGAACTACATTTGCACATTCATTTCTCTATAACATAAGAACCCCATTTCCCACCAGGCCTTCCTTTGTGTCATCTGAACTACATTCCCCACAGTGCCTGTCTCTATGACATCAGTACTCAATTGCCCATCTTGACTTTAGCTACATCCTCAGAACTACCTTTCCAACAATGGCTTTCTTAATGTTACAGAACTACATTTACCACAGTTCCTTTCTCTATGTCACAGAACTACATTTCCCACAGTTACTTTCTCTGTTTTGTCAGAACATCATTTCCCACAATGCCTTTGTCTTCCTCTTCAGAACTACATTTCCAACACTGCCTTTATATACATCATCAGAACACCATTACCCACAGTGCCTTTCTCTATGTCAGAGAAGTACATTTCCAACAGTGTCTTTTAATATGACATAAGAACTACATTTCCCTCAGTGCTTTTCTCTATGTCAGAGGACTACATTTACCACACTTCCTTTCTCTATGACATCAGAACTACATTTTCCGGAGTTCCTTTCTCTGTGTCATAAGAACTACATTTCCCGCAGTGCCTTTCTCTAGGTCACAGAAATACATTTTGCACAGTGCCTTACTTGGTGTCATCCAAACTATATTTCCCACAGGGCCATTGTGTTTATCATCAAAACTACATTACACAGAAGCCTTCACTACAACTTCAGAACTACATTTTCCCACAATTCCTTTCTCTTCATCATCAGAACGACATTTCCCACATTTCATTTCTCTACAACATCAGAACTACATTTCCCACAGTGCCTTTCTTTATGTCACCAGAATTACATAACACATACCTTTTTCTGCACCATCACTATAACATTTCACACAGTGCCTTTCTGTATGACATCAGAAATACCATTCCCACAGTGTCTTTCTCTAGTGTTCAGAACTTCATTTCCCACAGTGCCTTTCTCAAGGTCATCTGCAATACATTTCCCATAGTGGCCTGTTTATATGACAACAGAACCACATTTACCACAGTTCCTTTCACTACAGCATGAGAACTATATTGTCCACAGTACTGTTCTCCTCAAGAACTACTTTTCTCACAGTGCCTTTTTCTAGGTTATCAGAACTACATTTCCCTCAGGGTCTTTCTCTATGTCACACAACTATATTTTCCACAGTGCCTTTCTTGGTGTCATCTGAACTACATTTCCCACATATCCTATGTTTACATAATGTGAACTACATTTATCCCAGTTCCTTCCTCTCTGTCATCAGAACTACAATTCCCATATTTCCTTTCTTTACATCACAGAACTACATTTCCCATACTTCCTTTCTCCATGTCATCAGAAAGACTTTTCCCACAGTGCCTTTCTCTTTGTCATCAGAACATCATTACCCACTGTGCCTACCTCTATGTCATCAGACCTACATTTCACACAGAGCCTTTTTTGTTTTGTCTGACCTAGTTTTCCCACACTACTTTTTTTTTTAATTTTTAATTTTTTGTCTGAGGACTGAACCCAGGGCCTTGTACTTGCTGGGCAAGTGCCCTACCACTGAGCTAAATCCACAATCCTTCCCACAGTTCTTATGTGTTCATCATCAAAACATCATTACCCACAGTTCCTTTCTCTATGTCCTCAGTACTACATTACCTAAAGTTCCTTTCTCTATGCTATCAGAACTACAATTCCCACAGGGCCTTTCTCTGTGTCACAGACTACATTTCCCACAATGCCATTCTATAAGACATCAGAATGACATTTCCCTGTGATTTTTATCTATGTCATCATAGCAACATTTCCCACAGTGCCTTCTTCTGTGACATCTGAACTACATTTCCCACAGTGCCTGTCTCTATGACATCAGAACTACATTGCCCATCTTGCCTTTATCTACATCAGCAATGCTTTGTTTCCCGCAGTGCCTTTCTCAGTGTCATCTGAAATACATTTCCCAGAGTTCCTAAGTGTATGTCATCACAACTACATTTCCCACAGTGTCTTTCTCTTTGACACAGCACTACATTTCTTACACTTTCTTTCTCTACATCATCAGAACAACTTTTTCCACAGTGTTTTTCTCTGTGACATAAGAACTACATTTCCCACTGTGCCTTTGTTAAGTCACAGATATCCATTTCCCACAGTGCCTTTCAGCGTTTCATCAGAATGATGTTTCCCGTAGTGCCTTTGTCTACATCTTCATAACTACATTACCCACTGTGCCTTTCTGTATGGCAACAGAACTACAATTCCCAAAGTGCCTTTTTCTATATCATTGGTACTACATTTGCCACAGTTCTTTTATTTACATCATCAAAACTTCATTACCCACATTTCCTTTCTCTACGTCATCAGAACTTCATTTTCCACAGTGCCATTCTCTATGTCATCAGAATTTCATTTATCATAGTTCCTTTCTGCATCTCATCAAAACAACATTACCTTCTTTCTCTGTGTCATCAGAACATCATTTCCCATAGTTCCTATGTCTACATCATCAGAACTACATTACCACAGTTCCTCTTATGTGTCATCACAATTTTATTTCCCACAGTGCCTATCCCTGTGTCACCAGAAATACATGTCCTACAGTGACTTTTTTCCATGTCATCACAATTACATTTCACAGTGTCCCTTCAGCAAGGCATCAGAACTATATTTCCAACACTGCCTTTCTATACATCATGAGAACTATAGCCTACAATTCCTTTCTCTAAGTCATCAGAACTACATTTTCCACAGTGTCTTTTCCTGTGACATAAGAACTACATTTCCCACAGTTCCTTATTATACCACATCAGAACATCATATCCCACACTTCCTTTCACAAGTCATGTGAACTACATTGTCCACAGTACCGTTCTCCTTGTCATCCTAACTACATTTCCTACTGTTCCTTTCTGTATGTCCTCAGAACTACATTTACCACAGTGGCCTTTCTGTGTGTCATCAGAACTACATTTTCCACAGTGCCTTTCTCTGGTTTATCAAATCCCCATCTCACAGGGCATTTGTCTACATAATCTGAGCATATTTTTCCACAGTGAATTTAACTGTTTGATCAGAATGACTTTTCCCACAGTGCCTTTCTCTACATCATCAGAACTACATATCTGAAAGTTTCTTTATTTACATCATCAAAACTAGATTTCCCACAGTGCCTTTCTCTGTTTCATCAGATCAACATTACCAAGAGTTCCTTTCTTTGTGTCATCTGAACTACAATTTTCCTGGTGCCTTTTTGTATGACATCAGAACTACATTTCCCACAGTGCCTTTCTCTGAGTCACAGACTACATTTCCCACATCCTTTCTCTATGTCACAGAAATACATTTCCCTAAGTTTCTTTCTCTGTTTCATCAGAACATTTCCCTCATTGCCTTTTTTGGTGTCATCTAATCTACATTTCCCAGAGTTCTTATGTGTACATCATCAGAACTACTTTTATCACACTTCCTTTCTCAATGTCATCAGAAATAGATTACCCACAGTGCCTTTCTCTATGTCATCATAACTACATTTCCAAAAGTTCCTTTCTCTTTGAAATCAGAATTACATTTCCCACACTTCCTTTCTCTGTGACATCAGAACTACATTATCCACACTGCCTTTTCCTAGATAATCAAAACATCATTTCCCACAGTTCTTTTATTTATATCATCAGAACTACATTTCCCACAGTTCCTTTCTATGATATCAGAACTACATTTCTCTAATCCCTTTCTCTAAGTAACAGAACTACAATTCACATAGTACCTTTAACTATGTCATTTGAAATGGATTTCCCACAGTGCCTTTTCTATGTCATTGTTAATGCATTTCCCACAGAGTGTTTCTGTGAGTCAACAGATCCACATTTCTTATAGGGCCTTTCTCTACATCATCAGAACATCATTTTCTATAGTGTCTTTCACTGTGTTATTTTAACTACATTTCCCATAGTTCCTTTCTCTGTGTCATCCAAACAACATTTCCCATAATGCCTTTTACTGTTTTATCAGAATGACATTCAAAAGTGTCTTTCAATACATCGTTAGAACTATATTTTCCACAATGCTTTTCTCTATGTCATTTGAACTACATTTCCCACAGTGCCTTTTCCTGTCATCAAAATTACTTGCTCACAATGTCTTTCTATACATCATCAGAACTACATTTCCCACAGTTCATTTCTCCATGACATCAAAACTACATTTCCCACAATCCCGTTCTCTATGTCACTTAATTGAATTTCTCACAGTGCCTTTCTCCATGACATCAGAACTACACTTCCCATAGTGCATTTTTCTACATCATCAGATCTACATTTCCCACTGTTCCTTTCTTCATGGCATCAGAACTTCATTTCCCCCAGTTCCTTTCACTATGTCATCACAGTTCAATTTTGTGTCATAACAAACACATTTCCCACACCAGCTCTCTCTATGTCATCAGTACTACATTTGCCATATTTCAATTTTCTAAGTCTTTAGTACTACATTTCCCACAATTCCTTTATCTACATCATCAGTACTATATTTCCCACATTTCCTTTCTCTATTTCACCATAACTTTATTTTTCACAGTGGCTTTCTCTTTGTCATCAGAACTACACTTCCAACAGTGCCTTCCTTGGTGTCATCAGAACTACATTTCCCACAGTGGTCTTTCTCTACTTCATCAGAACAACTTTTCCTACAGTGCCTGTCTCTACATCATCAGAACTTCATTAACCACTGTTCCTTTCTTCATGGCATCAGAACTACATTTCCCACAGTTCCTTTCTCTATGTCATCATAACTACATTTCCCAAGTGCCTCTCACAATGTGACAAAACCACCTTTCCCACAGTGCCTTTCTCTGCTTCATCAAATCGACATTTCGCACCATACCATTAGCTAGGCGATCAGTCTACATTTCCTCCAGTTACTTTCTATATGTCATCAGAACTACATTTCCAACCTTGCTGTTATTCATGTCATAAGAATTCCATTACTCACAGTGGCTTCTCTATGTCATCACAACTACATTTCATAGTGGCTTTCACTACGTGACAGAACTACATTATGCACAATGCCTTTCTCTGCTTCATCAGATCGACCTTTCACACCATGGGTTTTTCTATATCATCAGAACTACATTTCCCACACTTCCTTTATCTGTGTCATCAGAACTACACTTCCCACATTGCCTATCTCTTTTTAATCAGAACGATGTTGTCAACAGTTCCTTTCTTGGTATCATCTGAACTACATTAACCACAGTACCTATGTGTATGCCATCAGAATGACATTTCCCATAGTACTTTTCTCTATGTCTTCAAACTTCATTGCCCACAATTCCTTTAAGTATGACATCAGAACTATGTTTCCCACATTGATTTTTTTACATCATCAGAACTACATTTCCCACAGTGCCTTTCTCTGTGTCATCAGAACTACATTTCTCATAGTGTCTTTTTATGTGACAAAGGAACTACATTTCCCACAGTGCCTTTCTCTATGTCATCAGGATTACATTTCCCACAGTGAATTTCTGTGTTCCATCCAAATTACATTTCCCAGGCTGCCTTTCTCTGATTGATGTGTTCGACATTTCCCACAGTTCCTTTATTTACATCATCAGAACTACATTTCCCACAGTTCCTTTCTCTAAGTAACAGAACTACATTTCCCACAGTGCCATTCCCATTGTAATCTGAAAATAATTTCCCATAATCCCTGTTTCTACAAAAATAGAACAATATTTCCCACAGTTCCATTTACTATGTCATGAAAACTACATTGTCCACAGTACTGTTCTCCTAGTCATCAGAAGTACATTACCCACAGTGCTTTTAATTGGTTCATTGAAAGCACATCTTAAAGTGCCTTGCGCTACATCATCAGAGCACAGTGTCTTTCACTGTGACATCAGAACTATATTTCCAACAGTGCCTTTCTCTTTGTCAAGTGCCTTTCTCTGTTTCATCAGATCAATATTACCCACATTGCCTCTCTCTGTAGCATCTGAACTACATTACCCAAAGTTCATTTCTCTGTGTCATCAGAGTTACATTTCTCACAGGGCCTTTCTGTATGTCACCAAACTAAATTTCCTACAGTTTTGTCCCTATGTCACAGAACTACATTTCCCACACTTCCCTTTTGTATGACATCAGAAATATATTTTCTATAGTTCCTTTCCATTTCATCAGAACAACATTTCCCACAGTGCCTTTCTTGCTGTCATCCAGATTACATTTCCCACAGTTCCTATGTGTACATCACCAAAACTACATTTCCCAAGTTCCTTCTCTACATCATCAGCACTACATTACCTGCAGTGTCTAACTCTGTTTCACCAGAACTACATTTCCCACAGTGCCTTTTTCTGTGTCATCAAAATTACATTTCCCACATTGTCTTTCACTCCATCTTCAGAACTACATTTCCTACACTTCCATTCTCTACGTCATCAGAATGACTTTTCCCACATTGCCTTTATCTACATCTTCAGAACTACACTTCCCACAGTGACTTTCACTTTGTCATCAGAACTACACTTCCAACAGTGCCTTTCTCTGCTTCATCACAACTACATTTCCACAGTGCCTTTCTTGGTGTCATCAGAACTAATTGCCCACAGTGCCTTTCTCTAAGTCACAGAACTACATTTTTCAATGTCTTTCTTCATCTAATCAAAACTACATTTCCCACAGTGCCTTTCTCTAAGTCACAGAACTAAATTTTTCATAGTGCCTTTTTCTGTGTCATTAGAACTGCATTTCTCAGTCTTCCTTTCTCTATGACATCAGAACTACATTTCCAACATTGCTTATCTCTATGTAACAGAAATACATTTCCCACAGTGCCTTTCTCTGTTTCATCAGATGGACATTACTCACAGTGAGATCCTTGGTGTTATCTGAACTACATTTCCACAGTCCCTACATGTATGTCATCAGAACTACATTTATCACAGTTCCTCTCTCTGTGTCATCAGAACTACATTTCCCACACTTTCTTTCTCTATGACATCAGAACTACATTTCCCTCAGTTCCTTTCTCTATGTCACTTGAAATTTTTTTCCCACAGTTCCTTTCTCTACGCCATCAAAGCGTATTTTTCCACTGTGTCTTTCACTGTGACATCAGAACTACATTTAACACAGTTTCTTTCTCTATGTCATCAGAACTACATTACCCAAAGTTCCTTTCTCTGTGTCCTGAGAACTACATATCCCACAGTGCCTTTCTCTGGGTCATCAGATCTCCATTTCTAACAGGGCCTTTCCCTACATCATCAGAACTACATTTCCCACAGTGCCTTTCTCTACATCTTCAGAGCTACATTACCCACACCGCCTTTCTGTATGACATCAGAACTACATTTCCCACATTGATTTTTATGCATCATCAGAACTACATTTCCAACATTGCCATTATCTATGTCATCAGAACACATTTCCCACAGTGCCTTTCTCTTCATCATCAGAGTAGCATTTCCCACAGTTCCTATGTCTACATCATCAGAACTTCATTTCCTTTAGTTTTTTCTCCATCTCATCACGACTTCATTACCCACAGTTCTTTTCTCTACATCATCAGTACTACATTTCCCACAGTGCCTTTCACTATGTGACATTGTAAGTAAACTGCAAAACTCTTGGTTTGGTGTCCTGGGTTTTGCTACCAAAAATGTTAGTAAATTGACTGGCTGAAACTGCAAGGAGACAGTTCAGCCCTAGTGGGCGAGGTATCCTGGACGCCTTGAGTTACTCAGAACAAGGGCTCTGCCCTCAAGGTGTCCTGGACACCTAAAGATGTTTAGCACAGCTGTGATGGGTGGGACTGCAAAGAAACAGCCCAACCTTGGAAAGGAATTTCTTCTGAATTCTTGAGAGAGTCAGGCCTGGAACTGCTTCAGCAAGTAAGGGTATCCTGACTCTTCAGGAAAGTCAGGGTTTCCAGACTCTGGTGGAAAGTTAGGATATACCTCAATGGATGAGGGATGGTCTCCCACAGGACACAGCAATCCTATTTCTCTCCTGGAGAGCTACAGTCTCTGGCTCAGTGTTACTCAGCTCTTGCTAAGTCCACTATGGGACATCACAGCAAGGTTCTTCTGCTCAGCAACCCCTGCTCAGTCCACTATGGAACATCCCAGAAAGGTTCCTCTGCTCAGCTCCCCCTTGCTCAGTCCACTATGCAATGTCCCAGCAAGGTTCAGTTCAGCTCCCCCTTGCTCAGACCACTATGGGATGTCCCAGCAAAGTTCTTCTGCACACCAGTCAATGAAGGTCTTCACCCAATACTCTTTTGAGAAAGAGGTTTATTTGGGAAGGAGGAGTCCAGGAAAGTAGCTGCCTCTACCAGGGTGGAGAGAACAGCTCACAACTGATCAGGCAGGGTGGTTTATATACGATGTCTTAGGGAGTCAACTGTGATTGGTTAGTTTTTTTTTCTGCCCAAGGAATGGTCAGTTTTGTAAACAAGGGACAGAGATGGCGCTGATTTTAGTGCCAAACTTTGTTTCTTTCCATGGCCTTTCCTGGCTTTCTGACACTACCTCTGAGGCCAGGGCACATTTCTTTCACTGACTCTTATTCTAGGGTCCAAGAACTTTATTTTGGTACTAGTTTCAGAGTCAGGGAATATTTCCTGGGTTCTGGGTTTGGGGATAAACTGTTTATTTCTCTGCCCCAGGTCCCAAACACAGGCTGTGTTTCTTCCCCTGATCCTGGGCCCTAGGGCCAGGATTCTGCTGACTTGCTCTGTGATTGGTTGATTTTACAAGTCAGTTGGACAGGGACAGAGATGGCTCTAATCTGAGCCCAACTGTGTTTCTCTCACTAGCTTTATCTATGCCACCCTTCCCTAATTCTAGGCTCCAGGGTCAGGGTGGGTTTCTCTAGCCAGCCTCTTTTCCCTACATTCCCCTGTTTTTTGATTATTAAAAAGCAGCTAGTGTGGGAAAGGGTGATAGGAAGCTGAGCTTTGAGAAGGGTAACTAGCAGCTGGGGGTTGGAAGGGGTGTGAAGTTATCTTTACACTGCTTCCTGCTGTATTAGGGCACCAAGGTTCTTGGGACAGACTTGACCTTCTTCCTCAGGATGTAACCAGGTTCTGAAGATCTCTGGCTCTGTCAATAGGGGTTGGTAATCCTGTTATAATAACTGGTTCAGAGTTTGGTTAGAAATACTTTGCATCTGTTGTTGAAGAAATCTAGCCAAGAAGATTATGAGGCAGGGTGCAATTAGCAGGGCTAAGAAAGGGAAGGAAAGAGGGGATAAGAAAGGTTGATATTCAGGAAAATCCTTATCCTTG
>NW_023411550.1:0-50821 GCF_903995425.1 Onychomys torridus | reverse complement strand
CTTTAACTACAAAGTTAAATGCTGTTTTCTGGTAATTTAAAAATAAACCAAACAAAAATAAACAAAAAAACAACATCTAGAAAATTGTGAAGAAATCCTTAATGACTTGGGAATTTATAGAATAAAATCAACAAGAGATTAGAGGATTGGTACAATTCAAGAAACACAAATTTTAATAAGTAAAACTATTCATTGATATTTTAAAAATATAAATATAATTGAAAAACACAGAGCTATCCTGACTTTGATTAGTAGCAGGCCATTCCCTGGTAGAGGACTGGCATTAACACCAACTGTTTGATGTTGTCAGTATGTTTCATGTTAGCTGCTTAGCTTTGTCACCTGACACACACATATATAGTCAGTGACCTGTGTCTCAGCTCTTTGCACTGACTTAACAGTGCAAAACAGTATTAAATTCATCTGCAAAAGGAGAGTCCACTAGTTTGAAATTCAGTATTCAGTGGCTCAAATGAAACTTTCCAAATTGTATGCCCGTTAATCTGGCCTGCCTTCATTCACATGATTTGAAATAATGCATGATGAGAAATTACAAATCAGTAACCCTCCCACAATCAGGTCCTATTTCATAATGGTTACTCCATCAGTTAATTACGTATATTCTTTCCAACTGCAGTGCACACACTTCCTGGAGCTATGATCCTTTAGCTCTAGAGCTGCAGAGAAGATGAAGAACACAGCCTTGAACCAGTCACAGTCTCCCTTGGTTCCATGGGTTCCCACACCATACTTCAAGTTGACCATGTTTCACCTTGGGATGCCTTTGGAATCCTGAGAATTGTCTACCTCTAAAATTTCTAAATTACGTGTCTGAGCCCCATTTTGTCTCACCCTAGGGAGGCTGCAAAACTTATTTTAGTGAGGCATTAGAATAACAGGATGATGTAGCTGGGAAACTTCTCTACAGCCCCCACCATGCCCTGTTAGTCCAAAACCCACTTATAAAATAAACACACAGACATATTATTTAAGCTGCTTGGTCATTAGTTAAGCCTACCACTGTCTAGCTCTTACTCATATATTTAGCCCGTTTCTATTAATCTATACTTTTCCATGTAGCTTGTGGCTTACCAGTACCTTACATCTTGCCTTTCCTGGTGGCATCTGGCATCTTCTCTCTCTCCTCTGCCTTCCTCTTTTCCCAATTCCCCTCTCTCTTAGTTCCACCTATACTTCCTGCCTGGCTACTGGCCAATCGGTGTTTTATTTATACAGAGTGATATCCACAGCACTTCTCCTTTTCTTTTTTTTAAAGGATGGTTTTAACATTTACATAGGAAAATTACATATAACAAAACAATTAAGCAAGAATTACAGTTACAATATTAAGGAAGATGTCCTATCTATCTTTCATTTGTGAGTCTGAGGTTTTTATCTCTAACTTATCTTTTATTATAACTGAGGAAAATATAACTATGTAGCTTCAACTACATCAAAGATCTCAGAAGGATATTGTATTACCTGAGAAATGGGGGGAAGGATGCAAGCAACTTTCAGGAGTATTGCAGGGTACACAGAGACACCTGGCAGTCTTGACAGTCACCTTATGTTCCTTTGTAAATTTGGGACATCTGTCTTCAGCCCACAATGCTAGAGTCTCTTGGTCACTCCTGTCTTAGTTTGTCCCTGTAGAATGTCTGGCAGGTTTCCTCTGTGAAGCAGAGGAAACATTTTTTCCACGCCAAAGTTCCAGTGGTCACCTTTCTTATGGGGTCCGGTATGTTCAGTTGATCAAGCAGTCCAGGAAAGGACAGTTTCTTGCCCAAATGGCTATTTTTGCCAACATTGAAGATAAAACTACATATGGAGTGTCTAGCAATGCGATCCTCGTTCTCTAAAGTAAATGTTGGTGCTGCCAGAAGCAGACAGGGTCTTAACTGTCCAGGCAAGTCTACCATTTTTCACACCAAGATTTTAATGCCATGTTTGTAGCTCTTTGGAAGTATTTTGAAGATTACATATCTATTCTGAAATAAACTATTGCATACCTACAAGACTTAAACTAACATGGCTATGAGTATGATTATTATAGATGACTAATTATTAATCTATTTTTAAATTATCCATTACAATTTTAAATGAGCTGTATGAACATAATACCTTAAACAGAGTAGAAATATACACACAGTATAACAAAATTAACTAAGTTTTTATCAATAAACTAATATCTATACCAATGTAAAACATTTTAAACAAGTTGTTGCTCTTTAAAAGTAAGTTCATTAATCTTCCCTTTTATACTATTATATCTATATCATATCCCCTTTTCTTCTTTAGAAAGAGATCAAATATATAATCAACCTGACTTAAATAAAAATATTGGTTTTTCTCTGTTCCACACCAGAGGGTTCTTCTGATTTGGGACACAGTATGTTTTAACCTTTTCTTTTAGCTATATGGCTGGGTTTAGAGAAGGAGTGAGCCAATTGAATCTCCAAAGCTAGCTTGATATATTTGGGAATTTGGGTGTAGTTTCTCTTACTACTTCCTGATGAAGGGGGGTACTGTATCTTAGGGAGACACAAAGAAAATTTTAGGATTATGGAGTAGTCGATGAGGGTATATCTTCTGAGCCAGTTGCCTTGAAACCACTTTGGATGTTGGATCATCTGGGCTATGGGGTCATTGGAGACCTTTCAGGGGATCTTGGCTGGTCAATTCTGATGTATCTTAATCTGGAACAAATCCATAGCCTCTGGCTTTCTGTGGAAACAAAAGCAGAGACTTGTAGTTGGAGAGCTTCTCTCCAAGTTCCACCAAGCCCCTGTGGTCCCACAACCCATGTATAAAATAATCATACAGACATTGATATTATTTAAACTACTTGGCCATTAGCTCAGGCCTACCATTATCTAGCTCTTACTCTTATATTTAGCCCATTTCTGTTAGTCTATACTTTGCCACATGGTTTGTGGCTTACTGGTGTCCTTACATGTTGCTTATCCTGGCAGCGGCTGACAGTGTCTCCCCCCAGCCTACCTGTTGCCAGCCTTCTCCTCTTTCTTGTCCCGCCTACCCTATCCTTCCTGCCTGGCTACTAGCCAATCAGTACTTTATTTACACAGAGTGATATCCACAGCAGCGACTCTTTTCCAAAGGAACTTACGTTACATCCAAATTTTGAAGTCAAGATGTATTCCAAATATAAAGGTTGGCTTAATTCTGCTGCCTTAAAATCAAATATCACTCTTCAGTTAAGAATCCCAAAGGAAAAAATTCCAGATTATCTGGGTAATATCCATCTTTTCATGGCTTATTTTTTTATACTACCTTTACTGTCTCTTTATAGTCTTTATTTTTATTTTTTTTGTTTGTTTTTTGTTTTTCTTTTGAGCTGAGGATTGAACCCGGGGCCTTGTGCTTGCTAGGCAAGTGCTCTACCAGTGAGCTAAATCCCCAACACAGACTTTATTTTTTAAAACTATCTATTTTTTACAACTGTATATAATCCTTTTTTTTTCTTTCAACCCTATGTACATTTTTAAACACATTGTAAAGCATTTAAAGTCTTGTTCCATGTGAATCTGTCTTATTGTGCATCTATTGTATTAAACTGCAGCATTCTAAGACTAAAATGCCAACTGTGGCTGCTGGCTCTGCCCACCTCAGCTTCCCAACTTGGAGGTGGAAGAGTTTACCGCGAGCTCTGGGTCTGGAGCCATTTGAATCATCAACTTCAGAAGCAGTTATATCAAAGCAGCAAGTAGCCCAGAAACCCCTTTTATATACTAGTAAAGGCTAAATCTACCATGCAGCATAATGTGCTGCTTGCAGGTGCCTCACTCCGTCCATACTGGTGGTCAAACACACACACCAGGAGCCCGCCACCTTGAGCAAGAAAAATAGGAAGCTGTTTTTGGCTCCAGTTTGAATTGGTTTTAAATATTCTCAGCCATTGGTAGCTGAAGACCATCTCTCCAGCCCCTGCAAACCCCTGTTAGTCCAACAACCCACTTATAAAATAACCACACAGACACTTATATTATTTAAGCTGCTTGGCCATTAGCCCAGGCCTACCACTGTCTAGCTCTTACTCTTATATTTAGCCCACTTCTATTAACCTATACTTTGCCATTTGGCTCGTGGCTTACCAGTACCTTACATTTTGCTTTTCATGATGGTGGCTGACAGTGTCTCTCTCCCATACCTTCCTCTTTTCCCAGTTCTCCTCTCTCTTAGTGACACCTACAATTCCTGCCTGGCTACTGACCAATCAGTGTTTTATTTGTACAGAGCGATATTCACAGCAGGATGAGTGAGATGAGCAGTTATACTTAACCATATAAAAAATCAAATATTTCCTTGAACGTGGGTTTCATCATCGTGAGAATATAGACAGAACCCTCTTCTACTCCCTGATGAGTTATAACAGAATTGATGATAAAGTAAAACAAGTAAAAGTCATAGTTGGAAGACAATAGACTTAAAAGCAGGAGAGTTCAATTTTAGGGGAGAAATCTTCTGTTACTGTAGTAAGGCCCAGAGCCTGTACCCTTGATACCAGGCTCAGACATTCATCCTTACTAAGCCCTTTAAGTAAACTAAGTTATCCACTTGCAGTGTGTCTGCTTATAATGCAGTCACTCTGAAAGCAAAGTGGGCAGATCTCTCTAGTGGCAGTATAATCTATAAAGTGAGTCCCAGGTCAGACAAGGATATTTATTAATATTATACTTTAAAACAAAAAGAAGAAAGGAAGAAAGTAGAGAAGAAAAGAATCAAAAAGAAAGAAAGCACATTACTAATGAACAATGAAAACATGATATTTATAGAGTTATACCAATTTTGTTTAATGGTTTATATATAATTCCATATTGCTTTTTTATTTTTTCAAACAATGACCTGACATTAACTTTGTACTTGAAAACCAAAAATGTTATGTGCCTTTGGGAAACTCATCTGGCTCCTTTCAAGCATTTACTTTGCATTTTAAGAATGCATTTCCCCTTTATCAGGTCATCACAGTTCTCAGCTTTGCATATATAACACACATTCAAATAAGATATTGCTCTCAGACTAGACTCCAGAAATGTTGTTAATTTTCCTTCTTTCCTGTACTTATGACTTGTAAAGTCCAAATCTAGAATACCAAAGCTAAATAAAAATTCAGTAATAACACTAGATTTATAAATAAAGACATTTTGCAAGCTTTGTTAATTCAAAATCATGTGCATTTATCTATATACCATGTCCAAATAAATTGTAATTTTGGTTTAGCATGTGTTCACTTGAGTTAGAAAATGTTTGCAATTACTGTTTCCAGAACAGTCATTTCCCAGCATTGAAATGTATTTTTTATATTCATGCTTTGAGTAAGAAAATGACGACGGCATCAATGCTTAATTTTACTTTTCCATGAATTCCCATCATAATAGATTACAGTAAAAATAAAATAGAAATCAAACATTCCTGAGACATTCTCAGTGTCTGACTCAGTAAGCTTTTTAATTAAAGAGGAGAAATACATACTTGTCGTTTGTTATTAACTTAAATCTTAGTTTTTGTTGCCCAAACTTGCCTTTATATCAAGTATTATCAAGCTAGGTCTGAAATATGTCCCAAGTTCTAGTCTTAAAAACTATGAAGTGAATGAGCGTGAAAAAAAAAAAAAAAAAAAAAACCTGAGAGCAACCAGGAACATCATTTATCTTTTAAGTTTCACTTAGAAGGTGGCCCTGGCCCTGAAACTTCAGAATTTTTAGGCAAAGTTATATTAGTTACATTTTGTCCTGTTAATATCAAATAATACTCCGTACAAGCTATTTTTAAATTAGAAACACTTTAACCTTTTAATGCATTGTTTTTATACATTAATTATAAGTTTGGCTAAAAGAAAGAGAAACATTCCTAGGGATTATGGCTCAGGTTGGGCGAGTATTTGTCTAGCCACACTCCATACCTGAGGTCTATTCTGAGCATCCACATAAATGTGTGGTAGGGCCTACCTGGACATCCTAGTACCCTGGGAGTGGGAGATAAGCATACCCTGGATTCAGGGAAGACTGACCTACATGAAAACCTGTCCTCAAAAGCAAGCAAAAACCAAAAATAATATCATCTTTTTCTTATTTTGGAGACAAAAAATGATAAATAGAGATGAAAATCTACCTGAATTATCTATTCATTTACATGATTTAAGCTTAATTTTCAGAAAAAAATAATTACTCTTATTTAACTAACTCAATTAAACATTTATAAAAAGTGTTTCACCAACTCATTTAATAACTACACTATTATTTAATCAAAGTGATTAACTAAGAACCCATTGACGAATTACTATAGGTGTTTTAGATATCATTGGTTTCAAAAATATTTCTGGACATCTTCTCCATGCCAGCTCTCTTCCCAAGGAACTCAGAATACAGTGGTTGAAAGAACATTAGAGTACTCCAAAACATTTTTGAGTTAGGAACATAGTTTGATGCAAAGAGCTTCTCTAAGGGGAGCAAGATTCTGGATTCAATCACCAGTGCTTCTTAGTAAACAAACAACTCAAAACATTTTTCATCAATCCCGTATGTTCCCTCAGATATTGTTCTTTGGCACTATACTAAGAAATGAGTTCAAACAAAAGATAATTGTTTACCCTCACTGAACTTTATCTTCCCATTATATAAAGGACAGAAATGGAAGTTAAATAAGATGTTTTATCAATGACAAATGCTAAGAGGAAACATGAAGCACAGTGGTGTGTGTGTGTGTGTGTGTGTGTGTGTGTGTGTGTGTGTGCAAAATGACATGAAATACTACTATTTTAATAAAGCACTTTGAAATAAGTAGGGCAGTGCCTCCCTGAGTTGTGGAGTGGGGAAGTCTTTGTTCTCTAACCAAAGGCAAGCCTCTTAAGTAAGACGTTGTCATGTTCAAATAGCAAGTTGCTGTGATGAAAGAAACCAGTTACCAGTTTGCTTTCTGTAGTTGACTGTTAGACCATCATATTGAAAGGATTTGGACTTTCCATACTAAAAGAAATAGAAAGCTATTGGGAAATTGTTTTGAGCATGACATGTTACAAACTGACCTATGTTTCAGTAATACTCTTCTTTCCCTGTTGTTATATGTAATGCAACAGGGCAACGGAAACAGCAGAGACAGCTAGGAATACTTGCCGTAGTCAAGAGATTAGGCTTGACTTGGAACGTGCGTGACTTTTGTTTCACGGGGGGGGGGGGGGGGGAGTGGGGAAAGCACCTTGCAAAATCAAACTTTTTGAGGCGCCAAACTCCATACACAACAGAGTGTGACAGTCTTTTGCTATCCTGGAAACAAATCTTAGATTTAAGATCGGGAACACTGAGGAAGATAACAAGGAACGGGAGACAAGACATCCACTACAGTCAACCAGGGAGAGGATAATGCTCTGGGAAACAGCAAAGTGACGTCTTGGAAGGTTTCATGAAGAAGAGTATACAAAACAGCTACTCTTTCATTTTATGGCTAGTTTCACCTTTGTACAGTCCCTACATCTGATGCATCTAATTAAAAAGACTGAATTTGGGTAAAAATTGGCTTCTCAGTGAATCCTGCTATTTCCGGGAAGGCAGGAATATTCCAGCATTGCACAAGTTGTCAAGGTTTTATAAATAAATAGCTATAAATAATATTTTTAAAGTATAATTTTGAACTTCTTATATTATTTTTTGGAAGATTGGGCATTCTCATATTAAAATTTAGTTTTTGCAAAGGAACCCAAGTATGTTGGTGGCTAATGTCTGTAATTCTAGCATTCAGGAAGACTGAGGCAAGAGGATGAAAGTTTGAGCTAGCCTGCTACTACACAGAAAAAATGCATTTTACCAAAAAACTTATTTCTTAAAGCCCCTGAAGTTCACCAATCTGATGAGATGCAGATTGGCAGTGGACAATTTTACTAAAGATTATTTCATACTTAAGAGGCTCAGGCCATTTGAGCACAATTTAAATTTAGTCCGTAACTCTGGGGAACAGCAGTGATTGTGATGACCTGCACATGCTCAGACGGGTGGAGTTGATTTGTTAATATGGCTTTATAGAAAATCAACTTGTGACAGTTCATTCATGTTCAAGAAGAGGCCTTGACCGGGAATGCGTAAACAGCTTGTGAAGTCCTTATGTGGTTTCTGAATTTAAGTCGAATTAGGACTTTATGGAGCGAATGCCCATCTGTTAAAAAAAAAAAAAAGTAATTTTTTTTTTTTTTTTTCCCCAGGAAAGAATCAGTCAGAGGAAATCTATAGACCACAAACCCTTTCTTTTATGAATACACATTTTGAAAGTAAAGACATGGACATTACATAACTAAATATTTTATAGCTTCTGACTATTACACGGTGAACTTTATGCTATATCCCAAAAGTACATACAGAAGTTCCTAACACCCGTCCCCCCCAAGACACATTCCCTATGCATAGGCTTCTTTGTTAAGCTGGAAGAAACAGTAAAAAGCTGGCAACTGCAAGACAACTGTGAGTTTACAGGGGTTTTATTTCAGATTAATCCACAGGTACGGATACAGGAAACCTATATATTTAAAAAAATTATATCCAAAATAACACCTCACTAAACAGGTAAGGACAAATTTGTTTGCAGAGTCCTGCGAAAGCTGGATGGCCGGACCAATGCTGCTTTCTGCTGCCTGAGTCAGTGCCCACCATTCAAAGCGCCCATGAGGCAGTGGGGCTGCATACACCCCCCCCCCCCCCCCCCCCCCCCTTGCCCCCTCAGGTCTTAAGCTAGCTCAGAAGGCCACACCCCTAGGGGCTGGTACCTCAGGACATGGGTGGAACATATCCACTACGGGCATTGAGTGTTTTAGTTTTTCCTAACTCTGCCTCCTGTTCCTCTATAAGTCACAGTTACTGCCTTCCCTGTCTTACCCCTAAAGTAAACTACTCACTGAGGAACTTGGGGAGCATATTGCATATAGTGTCCCTTTAAGCCGAATTCGCATTGAGAAGTCCTACATAGTTCCTACAGGTATGACAATGGGCCCTAATAACCGCCATTAGCAAAAGTTATTTGCAGAGTTTCATGCAGTGTTGTGAAGAGCAAGTGTATAGGAGAATAAAACTTGAACCAGCTCGGCCCTTTTTCCTCAAACATGGTGATGCTTTCCACTTCTCAATCTCGGACTCCTGCTACAGTTGATTGACAAGGATGTATGGAAGGAAGAGGGTTGCAACTTTTACTAGCATTTAATTTCAGCGTGGTAAGTAGACAGTGATGGCAAAGCGTTTCTCGCAGTATGACTTTTACACAAGGTACTGGTGACACTGTGCCTCTGTTTCCTTTTTATTTTTAAAAAATTATGAACCAATTGCTAGAATCCTTAATGAAAAAACTTCGATTGATACACAATTAAAGAATGACAATAAATTTGGGGCTGCATTTACTGGGTTATTAGAAGCAGCATCCATGTAAGAGACTTGGCAGCATTATTTATTGAGATAAGGAAGTCCACAGCTGGGAAAGTAATTCAATGGTAAAGAGTCTTTGCCTAGAATGGCTGAGGATCTGGGATCAATATTGGCCCAGCAACACCACAATAATAACCATTAGAATAATAATAATATAGTAAATAAGTATTGGGACAGCTTACAACTTAGAATTTCATTAATTATGATTAGCTTTACATATGAGGAAGTTTTAAAATGTAAGAATTTGTATCAGGAATAGTATTACCCCAAGTAAATTGTAATGTGGGTCAATTTATCAGGTATTTTCCTCTTGATAAACAGGAGATGAAATGTTCCTGATTGTTTGGAGTAGGTTCCAAGGCAGAATAACTTGATGTGGTATCTCATACTGGCAGTTAAAAGGCTGATAGGCTGAAGCAGGGGATTGTCACCTGTTTGAGGCCAGCCTGTTTATGTAATTATTTCAAGGCCATTTTGGGGTTGTAGAGTGAGGTCCCAACCCAGAAAGAAAACCAAAAATGAAATTCACAGTAGAAGAAGCTGCTGAGAAGACAGCTTAGTGGTTAGAAGCACATACTGCTATGCAAAAGACCCACGTTGGGCATGGGCCCCAGTACCACATCAGGTGGCTCACAATCACATGTAACTCCCTCCATGGAATCTGATGCCTCTGACTATCGTGCCACATCTGCAAGGTATTTGTGCCTGTGCCACAGTACACACACACTCTTTCTCCACAAAGTGCACAAAGTGCATATATATGTACACACATATACTTAAAATGATACAATTAAAACTTAAAAGCACAATGAGAAACAAACGAACCAAGAAAATTGATAGATTAAAAAACACCATTATGACTGGCAGTGGTGGCACATGTATCTTTGATAACCAAGGCACTAGGGAGGCAGAGCCAGGAGGACCTCTGTTGAGTTCGAGGCCAGCATTATGTTAAAATGTGACAGATTTTACCAAATTTAGCTGAAAAAAATTCCAAACATAAATTTTTGTTCTATTCTTCCTCTGATGCAAACATGTTTTGAAGAGCGGGTACTCGATGGCAAATGATGTATTAAAAAACTTTTCCTCGGAATACCATAAAAAGCAATACTGAGATAGAGCATCTTTCCGCCAGATCAGAATGCAAATGCAGCCATTCTACCTGAATCTTCCTGTGACGAAGAAGAAGTGCGTATTGTTAGAATGGTTTAGTTCTTCTGGGGAAACTAGAAATACAATTACCAAAGTACCTGAGAGAGCCTGAAAGGTTGAAGCTTATATAAAGAGAAAATATTCTCAGCAAATAGGTTAAATAAATTATAAAAATTGTTTACTAGATAAAATGAAACACTAGAACTTGAAAATTAGTAAGGGATTACTAAATGTTAAAATCACTTTAAATGAATCAGTGTGTTTTACTGAGGATTGATCTTGTTAATGTCGATGAGCGATGTGCAATCCATCAAGATTTGTTTAGGACAAAAATGTGGACATTATTCCCAACACCGTTTTTTTTTTTTTTAATTGACTAAATTTGGAAACTTCTTTTTTAACCACTAATAAAATTATACAGATTGTTTTCACACGTATATCTATATTCACTACATAAGAAAGGGATAATTAACAGTTCCTAAAATTATTTTAGCCCATAGGCTCTGCCTAACCAAACTGAAATTTCTACCATTAAATTCCTTTGTTTTGAGTGATGTTACGACTGCATATTCCATTGTTCAACCAGAGTATGAGTTAACCAAATGGAATGATTAAATACAAATATATTTGTTTTATTTTACTGGGATTATCAGAAAAGCTTGCTTAGTACCTTATATGGATTGAAGTTCTTATTGAAGAAACATGTATTGCTTGAAGGGCCCTACAGACTAGTTTGATTGACAGAATTCATGATGGTAGAGAGAGAGAATTCTGCAGATTGCGAGCCAAGAGATCTTTGCATTACTTTAGTCCCTTTATAGCCATTTATTAGGAAGCCATTCTGTATGTGATCCATCAATCTTTTGGACTATTAGGTGATCATTGAATATATTTTCTTAGCTTGCCAGCATTTCAGCAACCTAAAGTAAAAGAAGAGAATAGCATCCAAACTAGGGCAGATGCCCTGCTCTGCTCTTGCCTACCTAGATGATGTCCCCAGCAGCATATCTGTAAGGTACACTGACTGTTGCCGCTTGGGTGGCATTGTATCTCTCTTATAAATGAGTCTGTTTCCAGAATGCATTTAAGTTCTCCAGGACAGAAGTTTGTAAAAACAATTCACCTCCTGCTTTATAGTAAGATTGGCAGACACTCACTTCCAAACTTTACACTTGGTGAGTGACTGGACTATCATGTTATAGGTGTTCCTTCTACCTGGGGATGCTAGCTGCTGCAAAATACTTCTTGTTCTGGATCCTATGTGTATGCTGTGTTCAGAAGAAGTAAAAGAGGGCCTAGCATATCCTATGCTAAGTTAAACCCATATGCACATACATGTAATCATTCCCAGGTAGAGGTCTGCTCATGGTGATTGGCAGGATTGGATGTTTCCTGAGACTTTCTCAGGAGAAACCTGGGAGCATGCTGGTGGTCATCATTTCAAGTTTGATGTGACCACAGGCTCAGGACGAAGTTCTCAGGCTCCAGAGAATAAGTGTGTTTGTAAGGCGACAACATCAAGTGCATGGTAGAATCTAAGGCTAGTCCAACGTTGCTGGTCCTGCTGGTGTGCAGCTCCATGACTATCTTACTGTGACTCCCTTACTGTGAGTTCATGAAATGCCTTCACCAGCCAAACAGCTGCTCTCCACTCAGCTAGGGTCTTCCCTGGTCCACAGTGTTCTTGGGCAAATAAAGTGAGACAGGAAGTAGATGGCAAGTTCCTGTTAGGAAATGAAAAACAGGTGGAAACATGCTGCAAATGAATTTTGGTAAAGGTGACATAACATAGTTTGTCCCATCAGCTTAGGAAAATCAAGGGAGTTAACTGGACACACAGTTCTAGGAAGATGGACATTGTCCCCCCAATTCCAGAGATCATTTCTTCCAGTGGCTCTCAACCTTCCTTATACTGTGACCCTTTAGGACAGTTCCTCATCTTGTGGGGACACCAACCATAAAATTCTTTTCATTGCTACTTCATAACTGTATTTTTGCCACTGTTATGAGTTGTTATATAAATATCTGTATTTTCTGATGGTATTAAATGACCTCTGTGAATGGGTCCTTTGCCCCCAAAGGTGTTGCAACCTCCAGGTTGAGAACTGCTTTTTTAGTCAAAGTCAAGAGCCCAGTTTCTGAGACTACAAAAGGGTCTTCCTGAAATGCTGTGTTCAAGGATGTCCTATTCCATTTAAACTGAGGCAGAGGTACTCAGAACCTCCATGCATATTCCTGCTGCACAGCGTAAAGTTTCTGAACCATCATTGATGCAAAAACTTTTCATTGTTCAACTCAAAACCATTACATCAAAAGAATTTTTGTACCATCTAGCCAAGAAGTGATATGAAAACTAGTCTAAAAACTGTATCTCTACCACATCTTGCCAAAAGCTTCCTGGACACTTCTTCTACCTTGATCAGCAGGCTTCAGCTTTAAAGTCAAAATTAGATTTTCTTCTGTTGATTTCCATTGTTCACACAAAGAGAGGTTTGAATATATTTAGGGAAACTGTCCAATTTAACTCCGAAAAGTCGAGGCCAGCTGTCGTCCTTGCAAGAGCTGCAGAATGTATTTCCAGTACTGGACAGCTGTGCCTGTTTTCAGTCTCTGATAGTAAATAGTTGCTTCCCTTTCAGATGAAAATACAGTATCATAGTTGCTTCCAAAGGATTGTAACCTGATGGTGACATCAGAGGCTACAGTGTCTACTCGCTGTTGTCTCCAGGAAGTTTCCCCAGCTGCAGCATCCTTTAGCTCCTATGGCTCCAGTTCAGAGGTTCAGTTCATTATCATCATGGTGGGACATGCAAGTGTGCAGGCAGACATGGTGACAAAGAAGCAGCTGAGAGTCCTACATCTCTCAGCCAACAGGAAGTGATCTCTTGTTTGTTTTTTTCTACTTGGAGCACTTCATTCTGTAGCTCAGGGTTTCCTCACACAATGTAATTGACAATTGCTTTGATCCTTTATTCCTGACTGTGCTGTTGAGGACTGGGAAGACAGTCCTGCCACTCCTTCTATTTTGAGTCTTGACTGGTCAGTGAGAAAGAAAAATAGACCAGTGAAGGAGTTTCTTCCAAACCTTCTGGCATGTTTTGGGGAACTTACAAGTGAAGAGGGACCTGTGCAATAATTGAGTTCATAGACCAACTTTAATCAGGTTTAGACACAGTAAAGAAAAATATGAGCAAAAAAGTTGGTGAAATCTCTCATGCTGTGACAGCAGATGACATTAGTAAAGAATACTGAAGTAATCAATGTTAGATGATCAATAACTGTCCTGATTGTCCAAGACCAAGGTATCAAGAATCTAGGTAAAGAATGTAAAACCAGTTTACTATAGTTAACTCCAGTTGAACCAAAATAGAAAATCTGAATACTATGGTGTGATCCTGACTAACCAGACTGTTATTTTCCAGGTTTAAGATGCTTAACCTGAGAGAAAAGCTATGAGTAGCCCTGTTGTACTCTAATACAAATCTCTGGTATTTGGAGCACATGGCTATAAAGCCTGTTTTAATTTCTTAGCATAATTTGGGGGATATCATTTCATCATCTTTACCATCTATTTTCTGCCTCTAAGCACAAATGTGTCAGGCATTCTAGGCTGGTCCTTTCCTGTTCAGTGAAAATTCAAAAGGAACTGAGCAATGAAAGTTTTCATTCATTCTATGGTTTTTAATGTGGAGAGGAATTGCTGAGGTGCATGTGTAAGAATAGGACTTCATTGTCTACATATTACAACCAGTGGTGTTCACAGTGCAGAAAGGGAGGGTAGGGAAGGAGCCATAAAATTTATATAGGGACTAGTTTCTTATTTACTTTCATGTATTCTAAGACTAGAAAGCATTTGCTGATGGTTGTTCATTTCTGTCAATATTTTATTGCAGAAATTCTAATCTCAGGCTCATTAGTAGGTAATTTCTTTCTTAATGAGATATTATGAATACAATTCATTACAAGTATGCAAATAATTCCTTCCTTGTGTGAATAGACTATTATCTATTTCTTTCCTGCCCAGTATGTCTCTACGTACAGATCTAAGTAGATTGGTGTGAGAATTAAAAAAATACAGACAGATATGACACTGGAACCCAAAGGAAAGCTGGGGTCAGATGTGTGTGTTCACTGAGGTGAAACCTCAACACCTTAGAAGATTTGAGTCAGTACATTCCAATTGATTTACTGCATGGTGATAATAGAAAGGCAAGGTTGCTATTAAAAGCTATGTACATACTCATTCTTGACTCAACTCAGTACTTTCTGTCTCGTTAGCCTTGAATTGTTGGGGCCTAAACATCTGAAAAGAGCAAATTATGGTAGAGAATTATTTTCCCTTAACTATTAACATCTTCATAAGATCACAAGAGGATGTATAATGTTTCAAGCCTCAAGTGATGAGGGAAAATTTCTGTGCCTTTTTATGTATGTCTATGTCTTGGTCCTTGATTTTGATCTGCCCATGTAAAGAGTTCTCGTTAACTCACAGACATACTCAGGCCTTATTTTTTCCCCATATATACTTCTGAAGAATGATTATGTAATATTTTTCATAAAACAATCTGCTTTGTATTTTCATGACATGTTTTGGACATTTTCTGTAATGCAGTAATTGGCACGAATTATAGAATATCAGTATAAAATAAATACCCAAAATTATAGAGCAGCAGAAATTGAATACAAGTTTTATTGTATTTATTGATTAAAAAAAATTGGGGCATAATTAGGGGTTTAAGAAAATCGATATTATATTCCATAAAATATCTAGAATTAATGAAATAAAAATACTTATATAAAAGGTGTAGCAGTCTAAGATCAATATCCTGTACGATAAAATATACAGTAAAATAAGCAGTGATGTTCACTTGACACAGTTATCTATAAAATTATCCTGATATAAGTCTTCACACTTTAAATTACTGTTTCTTTCATATCTTGTCATATTAATCTTATATCATTTTAATATATAATTATTGTGCAAATTTGTTTGATTCATTGATGTATATTTAGATTGTTTCCTACGGAAATTTTGTGAACAAAAATTTTATTTCTTGGTAAAATATTTCTAAAATCACACCAAGCATATGGCTTTCTGATGTCACTCATCTGACAATGAGTAAGGTTTTAACACTTGCCAAAGATTTCCTTCCACTACCCATATTATAGAGAATCCTTTTATTGCATGAGTACTGGGTAAATAATTACCAATTGAGTTTGTTTCTTTCATGAATTGTCCGACATTTTCTAAGTTTTTAGCTTCTTGTAAAGAATTTCTTTTTAAATTCTATACATGTGTTAAGTTTATTTCCATTAGTGATACTCTATTATTCTTGAATATTTGAGGACTTCATGACACTTACCACATTCTTGATATTGTATGGGTTCTCTCTAATATGGATTATGTGATGATCTTCAAGATTTAAAAATGTAGATAAGGTTTGCCCACATGTTTTATCCAATGTATGGTTTTAGTGATTGTATGCAGAGATGATCTGTGGGAAAAGGACATAATACATAACATATTCATTACAAATGTAAGGGTTCTGCCTTCAATGGGTATTTAGTGTCCTTGAACATCTCAATCATGGGCAAAGGGCCTGTCATAACCAGTATATTTTTATCTTTCTTCTCCATTTTGGATTCTTTGATGGAAAAGGACTTGCCACATTTTTTACATCTATAATGTATCCCTTCTGTGTGGACTTTGGGATGGCTTTGTAGATGAGAGATCTGCCTAAAGAACTTGCCTCATTCTTTACATTTCTAAGGATTTAATCCTGTATGTATTCTTTGATGAATATGAAAACTTGACCTCTGAGTAAAGTACTTTCCACAATCTGAACATTTGTAAATTTTCTCTCCAGTGTGAATTCTTTGATGAACATGAAGGTTTGAGCTATTAGTAAAGGACTTGCCACAATCTGAACATTTATTAGGTTTCTATCCAGTGTGTATTCTTTGATGAAAAAGAATGTTTGAGCTCTTAGTAAAGGACTTGCCACAATCTGAACATTTGTAAGATTTTTCTCCAGTCTGTAATCTTTGATGAACTTCAAGTTTTGAGCCATCATTAAAGGACTTTCCACATACATTACATTTGTTAGGTTTCACCCCAGTGTGTAATATTTGATGAACTTTAAGTGTTGAGCTTCTGGTAAAGGACTTTTCACATTCTATACATTTGTAAGGCTTCAATCCAGTGTGTATTCTTTTATGAACATGAAGTGTTGAACTCTGAGTGAAGAACTTGTCACATATATTACATTTGTATGGTTTATCTCCAGTATGGATCCTCTGATGAATTTTAAAATTTGAGGCCTTGTTAAATGACTTGCCACATTCTTTAAATGTATGAGGTTTCTCTCCAATATGTTTCCTCTGATGAAATTGAAGTGTTGAAATCTGAGTGAAAGAATTGCCACATGTTTCACACTTGAAAGGTTTTTCTCCAGCATAAGTTCTCTGATGAAGATGAACAGAAAAGCCATGGGCATAGGACTTGCCATACTCTGTACATTTGAAAGCATTCTTTTCACTGTGAATTTTACAATGAGCTCTATTTGAAAGGAACATGTCATGCTCTGGACATTTGTGTGATTCTTTTACATGGATTTTGTAATGCTCCTTAAATACTGATAACTTAGAAAAAAGCATTCCACATATTTTACATTTGCATATTTTTCCTTTAGTATGTGAACCACATTAATTTTAAAGAGGTCTGAACATCTCCTGTAACTCCTCCCAAATTTCTTATATTTTTGTCCAATACTGAATCTTGGATTCCCCTCAAATTTTGAAGGATGGGTGAAATAGTGTCTGCATGCTTTGGATTTTGGTTGTTTCCCTTCAGCATGGCTTGAGTCATTTTGAGTATTTGAACAGAAATTGCAGCATCTGAATGAAAATGATGTAGAGTGAGATTTTTGAGGAGAAACTGGAACTTCTTCATCTATTCTATCAGGAAAGCCAGTGATGGGTCCTGCATAAAGGTCATTGCTGTCAGCACATGATTCAGGTTCTTCATTGTCTTATCTACATGCCCAGAACTTCCTTATGTGTAATTCACCAAGGACATTACATCCAAACTGTTCTGATATTTTTCTTTAGCAATGATCCTGTTTACACTCTTTTGGGAACAACTCATGAATGGGATAACAAAACAGAGCTGGGAGAAATGAAGGGAATTATTGTCTAAATGTGTAGAATTAGACAAAAGTAACATAGAAACTTTGACATAAAATGAAACCAATGTGAGGGAAGTAGCAAAAAGAGGAAACACAAATATTCAGCACTTCTTCCATAAGGGATCAAAATCCAAAAATGATGAACATGGACAAGGTCATTTCATGAACCTGTATTTTATATTATGTAAAATTTGAAAAGATCCTCTTTAAGCATGTCATGTAACCAAAAACTGTAAACAAAATTCTTAGAATATGAAATGTAACTACTAGCCATTATTAAAAATATTCTGTTCACTTGGAAATTGTATTATCAATTTAGATCGAAACAGAAGCACTTTTCCAAACACATAAATGATAAAATGATAGAGATGAAAAAATATCATAAACAGATTTTCTATGATTAATGTTCATTAATGTATATTAATATGTAGTTATTCAAGGAGAAAACAATAAAATGATTATGTGCTCTATCCTAGTGTACTATTATAAAGAAATTCTTAGGCATTGCTTCTAGTGAGGAGCTGTGGTAATCCCACTGAAGTTATGGTTTGCTTCTTGTTTTGTACTCTACATATAACCATTGTTTTCTTCCACCTTACCTAGTTCTCTGCCTTCTACTTCCTCTGTGTTCATAATCCAGGGTTCTTTATTGTAGTGAGCTGCGTGTAGCTGCACCTTAAAGATGGTGCTGGCTTCCGCCTTCTACCTTCTCGACGGTGAGTGCTCTTTGTGATAAACAGCTCCTTATTTGGCTAGGGCTGGAATTGTGTGCCACTTGCATTGCGTGGACCTATGGATAGTGCCCACGAGGCTGTCTGGGGTTGGTAGCCCAGGCCTACTTAAGGGCTGGGAGAGGCTTGCCCTGAGAGAGACATCGCTGTTAACAAGGTCCTGAATAAACTGTTTAAAGAAGAGCTCTGGTGTTGTGTCATCCTTGCTGGTTGAGGCGGCACGACAATTGGTGGCCCATATGGGAACTTCCACATCTCTCCGTGGGGCTCAGAACTTTCTGCAGTCAGGTGCTATACTGGTAAGTCCTCAAGTAAATTGGGGATCTGCGACAAAAGCGGGTTTTTTGCTCTCACCTGTTGATAAAGGTGGAGCGGGACAGTAGCTCTGCGACCATAGCAGACGGGTATTCAGGAATCAAAGTAAGAAAGTGAAACCAGAAGCCTGGGGCTGTTTGGCATAGGCTCCGAGAAACCTGTAAAATTGAGGAAAAAAGGATATACTAAGATGGGCGCTTCTTCCTTGCACCCAATACTTCTGGCTCTTAAGGAGCTGTTTCTCTCTAAGAAATTGAAAATAAGGAAAAGTACCCTAGAAAGATTCCTGGAAGAGTGTGATATTGTTGCTCCTTGGTTTGCAATTTCAGGAAGTCTTACAGTGTCTTCCTGGGAGAAATTGGGACAAGACCTAGACTTTGCCACAGAGCAAGGCACACTTAAGCATGGGGTTAGACCAGTCTGGAAATTAATAAGAGGATGTTTAGAAGATCAGAGGTGCAGTGAGGCAGTTGAGAATGGCCAAACTGCTCTGGAAATACTGCAGGTAGAAAGATCAGAAAAGGCAACCTCAGAGAAGGTGGTATCTGAAAAGGCAGGGTCAGTAAAGAATAAAGAGGCAAAAGATGGGAAGAAACATACAAGTTTATATCCTAGCCTTTCTGAGTTGGAAGACTCGAGTGCTTCTGATCTCTCCAACTCTGTCTTGGATGATGAGGATGTTGAATCCATTTGTGAGTCATTGCAACGATTGAAGGTTAGAAAGAAAAGAAAAGAGAGAAGAGGATCGAAACAGAAAATGGCCATGAAAGTGTGATCCCTTCTGCTCCCCCTCCATATCCTGGAACAGTGGGGGCAGAGGGCCGAGTATCTTTTAATCCTAGAGTATAGAGAGAAGTTAGAACAGAAATGCAAGATGCATTCCCAGTATTTCAGAATCCACAGAATCAGAGATATCATGAACATCTAGATTTCAAGATTATTAAATCATTGGCAGAATCTGTCTGGACATATGGTATTACAGCTTCCTTTACAGTAGCTCAGTTGAAAGCGCTGCATAGATATGCTATGACTTGTCAGACTGGATGAACCTTGCCTGAGCCTGTTTAAGTTCTGGTCAGTATTTAGATTGGAAAGCCTTCCTGATAGAGTTCATTAGTGAACAGAGCTGCTGGTGGAGGCCAAGCTGCTTGGGATGTGGATATGTTGCTCGGGCAAGGTAGAGTTGCAAATCAGCAAAATGGGTATCCTATCCAGGTTTATGAGCAAATTAACAACATTGCTACCAGAGCTTGGAAGGCGTTACCCAATAGAGGAGAAGTTAGTGGTAATCTCACTAAAATTGTCCAAGGACCCATGGAACCCTTCTCAGACTTTGTAGCTCCCCTAGTGCATGCAGCTGGAAAGATATTTGGTGATCCTGATACAGCCATGCCATTAATCAAGCAGTTGGTTTATGAGCAGTGCACTAAGGAATGTAGAGCTGCCATTGCACCTTACAAGACTAAAGGATTGGAGGTTTGGATGAAAGTGTGCAGGGAATTAGGGGGACCACTAACCAATGCTGGGCTGGCTACTGCAGTTTTACAAAGTAGTCAGAAGAGAGCAGGCAGCACTGGGACATGTACAACGTGGTCTCCCATTGCTGTCAGCCTTGCCTGAAAATTGGCCTATTATTGTGGTAGATATTAAGGACTGCTTCTTTTCCATTCTTCTGAATAGCAAAGATAGTGAGAGATTCGCTTTCACTTTACCATCCATTAATCATGAGGAACCTGATAAAAGATACCAATGGGTTGTATTGCCACAAGGCATGGCCAATAGTCCTACTATGTGTCAACTGTTTGTAGCTACTGCTGTAGAACCCTTGAGAGCACGTTTTCCTGGCCTGAGATGCCTCCATTATATGGATGACATACTGTTAGCAGCTAAAGAGGAGAGCAATCTTCAAATAGCATATAGCTCACTTGTAGAATTGCTAAAACAAAAGGGATTCTGTATTGCCCCTGAGAAGCTGCAACAGAGCAAAGTTGTCAATTATATTGGCTCTAAAATAACTAATTATCATATCATGCCACAGAAAGTAGAATTAAGGAAGGATCATCTTTGCACATTGAATGATTTTCAGAAATTATTAGGAGATATAAATTGGATAAGAGGAAGTTTGGGAATGGCCAAATATGAATTAAAGCCATTATATGATATTCTAATTGGAGGTGCAGCTTTGGACCAATGAAGCCCAAGAAGCCTTAACAATAATAGAGGATAGGCTACAAAGGGCTTTTCTTCAAAGAGTACAAAATAATGATGATATTATCCTGTGCATTCTGCCTACCCAGTTATAACCTATGGGAATTTTATGGCAGAAAGGACCCTTATTATGGATTTATGCTAAAATATCACCTGCAAAATCAATTGAATATTATCCTACTGCTGTAGCATTACTTGCACAGCAGAGTATTCAGCAGTGTTTACAATATTTTGGAACATCACCACAAACTCTAATTGTTCCTTATGATTCTACTCAAGTCAACATATTATGTGCTACCATAGATGATTGGGCAATACTGTGTTGTACCTATCCAGGACACATAGATTGCCATTATCCTAAACATCCACTAGTAACTTTCTCTAAAGAACTTCCTGTAGTTTTTCCTAAAGTAACTGCTTCCCAGCCCATTCCAGGAGCCAGTTTTATATTTACAGATGGGTCTAACACGGGCTGTGGTGCTTATTTGGTGGATTCTACTGAACCTGTAAAGCATCAATTCTTTCCAGGTGCATCCCAGCAGGTGGAGCTTTCAATAGTTCTTGAAGTCTTTAAGGCTTGTCCGTTTGCATTTAATTTAGTGTCAGATTCTAGTTATGCTGTTAATGCCTTGAAAAGCCTTGAGTGTGCGGGGCCCATCAAATCTTCTAGTCCTGTTAGCTCATTGTTTGGCCAGTTACAGAAACTGATCTGGCAGCATACGAATGCCTTTTTTGTGCAGCACATCCACGCACATACCAGTCTGCCAGGTCCATTGGCTAAAGACAATGATATAGTGGACCAGTGTACTAGACAGGAGTGGATTTTTGTGGCTTCTGCCATACAATGAGCATGTGCTTTCCATAAAGAATTTCATGTCAATGCAAGGACATTATAACAAAAGTTTTCTATCTCACGTGCTGATACACGAAAGGCGGTGCTAGATTGTCCTCAATGTGTCATTTTTCATTATCCTTCTGGATTAGGAGTTAACCCTCATGGTTTGCTCCCTCTAAAAAATGGCAAATGGATGTTACACACATCTCTGAATTTGAACGTGCCAAATACGTACATGTATCTGTTGATGCCTGCTCTGCAATCATCCATGCCACCCCAATGGCAGGAGAGAAAGCCTCTCATGTAATTGCTCATTGCTTAGAAGCTTGGGCAGCATGGGGTAAGCCTCAACAGTTAAAAACAGACAATGGTCCTGAATATACCAGACAGAAGTTTGCCTCCTTCTGTCAAGAGATTAATGTACCACTTGTACATGGCCTACCATATAATCCACAGGGTCAAGGCATTGTGGAGCATGCTCTTTGCTCCTTGAAGGAATTGCTTCAAAAACAAAAAGAGGAAATAGGCTATGTCTGTACCCCTAAGGACAGACTCTCTCTTGCATTATTTACCCTGAATTTTTTGAACTTGGATGCTTCCAATTGTTCTGCTTTGGACAGGCATCATTGTCAGCACAGTCCTTCTAAAGGTATGGTGAAATGGAAAGATGCCTTGACAGGTGTTTGGCATGGACCCGCCCCCATGCTGACATGGGCACGAGGTTCTGTTTGTGTTTTCCCACAGGATCAGCAATATCCGATCTGGGTGCCTGAATGACTGGTGAGAATGGCTCAAAGCCATGTGGAAAAGCAGCAGGGAACAAAAGAGGCTAGTGGGGATCCTGAGCCTGATCGTCCTCAATCTGACTAGGATGGCAACAACAGAACAGAGATGGGGGATCCTATCGGTTTTTCTGAAGCTGATGCCGATCTGTCATGATGCCCAAGTATTTCCTCGCCTTTTCACCACCAATCAAAAGTTAAACCTACCTTTCCTCCCATTAGATGCTGAGTAAGCCCCCATTGGGGAGAATAGATCATTTGGGGAAGAAGGAATGTTGTGTTTTATAAGAAAACAGATGAACACTTCTTGCATAACATTGTCCAGGTTTTCTACTGGATGTTTTGATGGTAGGAAGACTTTTGGTCGACAGAACATTTCTACAAATAATAATGATAATATTACTACCATAATTCAAAATTATGCAGTCAATGCAGTTTGGTTTAATGGATCTTGGCCGTGGACTCAGCCTCTTAACTCTTCAACTCCACCCACTCAACCCAAGTTGGCCCCCTATTGTTGGGGCACTTATGAGGGCGAGACTTGCTCTTGGACAGGGTGTCAATCTAGAGGGGTTAGATGGGCTGAGTATTCGGGGAAGTTCACTTTCTCCCCTGAAGTGGCACTGGCCTGAGAGATATATACAAGGTTCTACAACAAGAAGAAAATTTTAATCCCTTCGATTCTTGGTTGCTTTGTGGGATTAATGGTAGCTGTTTAGATGCTTCCTCTCTAGTTATGATTAATGGTGGCAGTTATGGCGTATGAAACCTTTCTTGTGCAAGCAATCATTCTCAAATAGGTTTTGGAGAGAAGGTATCTGATACATTTAATGTAAGTAAAAGATGCTATGGGGTGATGCAAGAATAAGTTTCAACCATTCACTATCATTCTACCCCTGTCTGTGTGTATCCCCAATTTATGTTTATAGTTAGCAATATAAACTTAAGAAATTGCAATAATGATACTTGTTTTTATACTCAATGTTGGAATGCTTTTTGGTATAATCTTGCTCTTGTGGCCCGTGTTCCCCGATGGGTCCCAGTGCTGGTGGATGCTCCTAACACCATGATCCTCTTTAGGTATAAAAAGGATTTTGGCATCACAGCAGCCATTGTCACGGCAATTGCACTAACAGCCATGGCAGCTATGGTTGTGGCTGTGGCCATGAGCCATACCATCCAAACAGCTCAGACCTTAAATTGTTTATCTGCCTCAGTAGCACAAGCATTGGAAGCACAAACAGGAATTGCTGGACAAATAAAAGGAGGCTTAATGGTGGTCAATCAAAGAATAGACTTGGTACAAGAGCAGCTTGAAGTTTTGTGGCAACTAGCCCAATTAGGTTGTGAATGGAGATTTCCTGGATTGTGTGTAACAAGTGTTCAGTATGAAAATTTTACCTATGGTGCCAATTTATCTAAACAATTATTCAGATATCTTACAGGAAATTGGTCCAGTGACTTTGATGGCCTCCTGGAGTGGCTGCAGGTGGCAGTTGTAACTGTCAACTCGACTCGAGTGGATGCTGGACTGGCTGAGGGATTGTCTTCCTGGATTGCAACTGCCATGAATCACCTCAAAGGATGGGCGGAATTAGAATCTATGATAGGCTTACTGGTGCTCGCCTCCCTAGTATGCTTGTGGTGCATTTATCATATTAGGACCTCACAGCGTCGCAATGCAGCCATGATTATCCAAGCCTTTATAGCCATTGAAGCAGGACAGTCTCCCCAAGCCTAGCTGGCTACTTTAAAAGATATTTAGGCACAGGATGTGAGGCTTGTGCACTGCACTTAAGGCTAGGATACTCTAACGTCAAGAAGAGCAAGTCTGATTGCATGTGGGTTGGTACCCTAACTCCCACCTCTGTGAAAAGGGTATTGGACAGGTCTGGTGTTCTCTGAGTGGAAGACGCCTGGACAAACATTAGTACAAGTTCCATTTTTAACAGAGATCAGACCTCTACTCTTGCCTGTTGCTCTGCAAAACAAAAGGGGGGAACTGTAGTGAGCTGTGTGTAGCCGCACCTTAAAGATGGCACTGGCTTCTGCCTTCTGCCTTCTCAATGGTGAGTGATCTTTGTGATAAACAGCTCCTTATTTGGCTAGGGCTGGAATAGTGTGCCACTTGCATATGCGCGGACCTATGGATAATGCCCATGTGGCTGTCTGGGGTTGGTAGCCCAGGCCTACTTAAGGGCTGGGAGAGGCTTGCCTGGAGAGAGACACCTCTCTTAACAAGGTCCTGAATAAACTGTTTAAAGAAGAGCTCTGGTGTTGCATCATCCATGCTGGTCGAGGCAGGCGCAAAACTTTATTCTATTCAAGGCAGGTGACTAGCTCTGGTTTTTATACAGAGAGGCCTGTGAGTTAGAACAGACATATGATAATTTATTCACATGATGGGAACTAGAGGTGGAATTTAACAGTGGCTTGTACACAGTGGATATGAAGTTACATAAGGTAAGACTCAGTAGTGAAGTCTTATTAGTACATACTTGACAGGTATATTAGGCTTTTAAGAAATCAATAATTTTAATTGTGTATGCATTTACATCTTCTTATATTACCACATTATATAAATAAAACTGTGGAAATCAGACTGTATTCACACATTTTTGCTACTGAATGACTGCCTAAAAAAAAACAGTTTGGGTTTGAAGGGAGTATTTGCTAAATTAATAGACCAGTTAGAATAAGAAAATTTTCAATAAATATTTCACACACCAATATCTAGTAAAAATTGGGAGATGGGATTCACTGATAGAAAATAATTCAAGTATTAATATAAGTTACTAGACATTCCTAGGTCTAAGCAGCAATTATTGAAGGATTTATTCTCATCTACAGAAACCAGATTGCAGTAGTTCTCCAACATTACTTCTCTGTACAAATCCCTGTGAGATGTGTCCAGGTATTCCCATTCCTCCTCGGAGAAATTGATGGCCACATCCTTGAATGTCAATGGACTCTGAGATGAAAATTCAATTTTCCTTTGTTATGATTGTTTGAATCTTTATTTGCCCCAGAAAAAAGAATATTTAACTAAAGAACTCTCAGTTATCAGTAATCAATTTGCAAATTTTAAATGTTATATGTTAAAAAGGAGGGTTTTGTGACTTTTTCATGAGATCAAAGTGCCCAGGATCTAAACATATCATGAAATATGTTTCTTGTATCGATGATAAATAATTTCTGAAATTGTCCTCAGTAGGAATTCAGTTTCAATATTTGTCTATAATATCATAAAATTTTAATATATTTCAGATCATGAACTCATGTAGAGAAGCCATAAAGGAAAATAAAAGAGATAAGAAAGAGTGGAAAGCAGGATGTAGAACAGAAATGACAGTTATAATAAAGAACTTATATTAAAATATAAAAAAAAAAACCACAAAAATACAGTTCTCCAAAGTGAGGGACTATAGTGAAGGTTGAGAGCTCTCCAGATGAAGCATTTATGTGTAGAATGTCATCCACCTGTCCCATCGTTGTGCCTACATTTACCCGAAAACAAGCCACCTGTCCTTCCCCTTTCTTATGGATTCTGTCAGGAAGTTTATCTTACAGTTTCAGCTTTCTGATGCTATTCTGTGTGCAAAGGCAGCAGCACCTGCATTCCATGCTACCACACTCGGAGGCCCCAATTGCTGAGTTTTGCCACAGCAGAGGTGCAGAAACCATGAATTTTTACTAACAGGTCAAAACTTAGTTTCTCCTTTCATGCTTTGGGTGAGTCCATTATTCCTTCAGATCATGGAAATCTTTTAAAACCTGGATATGTGGCTTTGGGAGCCTGCTTTATACTATAAACACACATTTTAAATTGAGTCTAAAAACAGCAGTAAAAAGTTGTAATGACCCTTCCTCTCATTCCAGTTCCCTGAGATTGTTAATTAAAAAATAACTGACACCTGTATTGGAAACAGCAGACAGAATTGGAGGGGTAGACACAGCTAAAATTATTTCTCACACTGGGTAAGTAATATATTTGTCTACAGGCCCAGCAGGAAATTGATACCACACCAGTGTCTCCAATGAATTATTCCCTTTAATTTCTATGATCCATTATTAAATTCCACCATTTTACAGTGAGACAAGTGATTATATTCTCTCTTAAGTATACTTTAAACAGTGAAAAAGCTTCTTTTGGATTCACTTGAAAATGGTGTATCTAAATAATGGCATCCTTGCACCCAGTTTAATACTTTTGATTGTTAATGAAGGCACTTCATCTCCAACCACTTAAATTTTCATTGTTGAGACTTTTTGCCTACTTGTGAAATCAACATGAATATAAGCACACTTTGCCTACCAGTTCTTCATTAGTCTGTTATTTTAAAAAATGTACTATATAACCATAGTATGTAAAATTGCACCAGCTCCCAGGGGAGTGACTATAAGCAGATGTTAAAACAACTAAGGGGCATAGCAAGTTCATGGTGAGGGTAGTAGGTAGCAAAATAAATTATGGAATAGACTCTTTGAATCAATTCACAAAATAAGAACAGAAAAAAGAAGAAATGCAGCCTCATAGATAACTTAATATTAACTTCTTACTGGCAAATTCCATTTGGAAGTTTGTATTTCATTTAAACACTTCATCTTAGTATATAACACAGTATACTTTCATAGCAATACTGCTTTAAACATTATCCATTGACAGGAAGACATTCCATCCTTTTTCACAGTGCCTCTTTCTCAGAACAGTCTTAATTAACAAATAGATACTTAGTATCTATTTGAAAGATGCCATCATGGAATATATCTTCTTTCTCATTCAAATGAGATTACTCAATTCCATTTTCAGTAGGACATGGGTATGCATAAATATTTATATATCAAATGAATACACTGTTTTTTAATGCAGAAAATATATTTTGATAACATAAAATGAGAAAACAGTGGAAAACAGCACACACTCATGAGACATGCATTCAAAAAATTTACCTTGACAACTGCATCAGAAATAGAAAAAAACATCCTTGTAAAAACTGTGACGTAATGTAAATGTTTGGGATCACCACAAAAGAAGCTTTTGTAGGAGAACTGGCAAGAAATCTCACCTCCATACATACATTTACCTGAGAAAAAGCCATTTCTCTTTTCCCTTCTGTCTGGATCCTCTAAGGACACTTTATCTCAAAGTTTCACCTTCCTAATAATATATTGGATTTGAAAGAAAAAAAAAAGCCTTGTATAACTTCTACCACACTAAGGGAGTGGAAGGAGGATCAAAAAGCTCACTCTCTGTACTTTACTGGAACCGAGTAGAACAACATGAGCTCCCATAGGCAGACAAAACTGAACATTCTATATTCATTCATTCAGGTAGGTAGACTGTTTGGTCAGCATGAGTGACTTTAGTACAGACCTGGCAACATGGATAAATTGACTTGCTAGAGCAAGCAGAATCAGGTGGGCATTTCAAATTGAGGGTGAGTACAGCTGACATTGAGAAGCATTCAGGATACTCACATTCTCATTCTCTCAAGTAGATGATTAATGCTGATTAAAATGGGGCTTCCATAGAGGATAACACACAGTATCTGTGGGGTATCTCAGATGAAAGTAATTCTGCAACTGGGTAAAAAGATCTAGTTTCTAGTGTCCAAGAAGCATTAAGGCAATGTATTCCACTCTAAAGTCTCCAATGACTTTTTCCATTGGTTACCATAATAAAATTTATAATATTAAGATTCTGCAAATTTGCCATGAGAACCATGATTAAAACTTTTCACAAAGTTATTTTCACAATAACATCAATTCACCTAGGAACACTGTAATGTAATTATGGGTGAAAATGAGGAGATGGATGCTGGTGGTGCATGCCTTTACTCCCAGCATTCAGGAGGCAGAGGCTAGTGAATCCCTGTGTGTCCAAGGACAGCCTGGTCCACAAAGTGAGTTCCAGGACAGGGGCCAAAAACAACACAGAGAAATCCTGTCTTGAAAAATCAAAAAAGAAAGAAAGAAAAAAAGAAGAAAGGAAGAAAAATCACAAGAAACAAGTGGTATTTTTAAAGTATGTGAGTTCCTTAGAACCCCCTAATACCTTAATATTTTAGTGAAAAACACTGAATTCCATCTTTTAACAACATTTTTTGCGCAATTTTAACATATATTGGTGGTTACAAAATGACCTCCTACTTGAGGCTGTTTTGCAAAACAGGACTTTATTAATTTAACTATAAGAGGAATTCATGGAACACTCCCTGGAAGTGACATTGACTACATAGAAATCTGCACTCATACTCAATTTATCTTTGATTTCTTCATAGTTGCATAGTAATTACTCAAACACCCCATTAATATTTGGAAATAAGTAGAAAAAAATTTGGTTTTTTTTGTCTATTTTTTGCACTAAGATAAGGCATTTCCTAGAATCAGGGCTGTAATACATGTATGTCATTGTTCAGAAATGAAGAATGAATAGGAACTCCATAATGTTGTTCAAATTTCCATATTCAATTTTCACTTCCTACAACCTATATATATATTTTCAATTGAATTCTAATGAACACCAATTCCTCTCATTAGAAGGAAAGTCAAGGGTTGGGAATTTAGCTCAGTGGTAGAGTGCTTGCCTAGCAAGCGCAAGGCCCGGGTTCGATCCTCAGCTCCAAAAAAAAAAAAAAATAGAATGAAAGTAATAATTTTATAAGTCCTAGGCAGGATTAAAGAGAAACTACTCCTAAACTAAAGAAGATGCAATGACCTTCTTCAAATACAAAATTCTTCAGCATATCCACCTCCTTTATAAATGAATAAACCTCTCACTGCCATGCAGACATCTATGTCAAGACTCGGCAGAAACAAAACAGATTGGAACCATGAGTAAGAGGAAGAAAATAAAACTCGGTGTAGAATTAAATTCAATCAGTTTAGAGAAATAGACAAAAGCATAATGATGACAAATAATACAATGTGTTTCTCCTTACTCATGGTAAGCATAACAAAACTACTATGATAATGTGCCTGTGTTTTCTGAGTAATTTATTTGGTAACTTCATGCAGACTAATAGCTTCCAACAAGATAAATCTTGTATCTGAATTACGTGGATATTAGATGCATGGTGTCATCTAGTCTCTGAGTATACTGTATCAATTCCACACCTGCAGAAGGAACATGAGACTAACTGAGATTAGGAGAGAAATCTGCCTGGACAGTCAAAAGGTACCATTTTTAACCATGCTTTTACCACTAGATTCTATAATAAAGATTTTTATTTTAAGATCAAGGAGAATACACATCTGGCACAATTTGACTGTCAGTGTTGTCCTGAATCAGACACATTTCCATTCATGGATGTAATTCAGGGAAACACTCTGAGAGCATGACAAACATATGCTCCACTAGGCTTTAGTTAAATGCTGTCTTTTTATACTAATTAACTGGAATCTCCACATTGGTCAGACTGCAATTAGAAGTCATTTCTAAGACAGGAATTATCTATTCATCATAAATCCTTCCTGCCTTTTCCCTTTAAGTTTCTTTTTATTGATGGCTCCAAATATTACTTCTCTGAGGAAAGGGAAAAAAACGTCATTTGAATTTGTTTTCAGTACATTGGAAACAAAAAAACATGGTTTACTTTACTTGAAATTTTAATTTAAAAAAACAATAATCCTGTGTGCCTACATGTAAATAAGATTGCACATGATTAAAATTAGAAACATGGTAAAGCAGGTATGCAGTGAGCTGTCTTACATTATTCAAGCATGTAATTCAGTGTAGAAACCTACCAGTTCCTTCTACCTTAGTATTCAATTACTACACTTAATAGACACAATTGAGAGAAAACAAGGTATGATTGACTTAATTTGTCCCATAATGGTACTTCTCCTTAACATGTGATAAAGTCTTTTGTCATTCAGACCAAGTGTTTTGTAAAGACAGAGCTAACTCTCTCACACTGCACCATGGTGCTACAACACAGAAACACACACACCACACAAACCTGTGTACATGCAACATCAATAAAACAGAAGCACTATACACTATTCTATACTGTTGAATTATTGTACTTATGGAGCCGACTGCTTACCTGCATAGTTGTGATCTATAATATCTGTTATCTTGTGGAAAAATCCTCCATTTTGATTCAGGTCTTTGAAGATGACTTCCAATCTAGATCATATCCAATTCATAATGTAACAATTAGAAACAGAGAGGACAGCATAAGTTATGAAAAGTCAGTTGATCTTGGCTGTGTTTCACACACTCTCCTGTCATGATCAATAACTAAGTCTAATAAAGTTCTCAAGATCCATACTCATAGGAAAACTGGCATTGCATGAGAGAAACCACACAACACACACTGAACCCTAAAAGAACTGCTTGATGATATCACAGCTGTTTAGAGGAAAAAGAATTCTGTGCAAAAATAAGCTAACCAAAATATCAATAATCATAGCAGATTGATCATCTATTTTATGAAATTAGAGATAAATTTGAGAGACACAAAACAGAAAATTATAAAATGGAATAGACACAATTGAGGGAGGCAGTAGAATAACCTGAGAGAACTCTCATCCAATAACTGATGGAAGTGGATACAGAGATCCTTGGTCAGGTCCCAGATGCAGCTCCAGGAGTCCAATTGATGAGAAAGAGGAGGAATTATATGAGCAAGAATTGTTGAGATCAAGATTGGAAAAAGCACAGTGACAAATAGCCAAACTAATGGAAACACATGAATTATGAACCAAAAGCTGTGGAGCCCCCAACTGGATCAGGCCTTCTGGATAAGTGAGACATTTGAATAGGTTGAACTATTTGGGAGACAGCAGTGGGACCAGGACCTGTCCTTAGTGCATGAGCTGGCTGTTTGGAACCTGGGGCTTATGTGGGGACACTTAGCTCAGCCTGGAAGGAGGGGTCTGGACTTGTCTGTACTGAATCTACCAGGTTGAGCTGACTCCCTGGAGGAGTCTTTGCCCTGAAGGAGATGAGAATGGGGGGAGGCACTGGGGGAAAGTGGGGGTGGTTTGGGGGGGGGGAAGACAGGGGGACCCATGGCTAATATGTAAAATTAATACACAAATGGATTAAGAAAATGTGGTACATATATACAATGCAGTACTACTCAGCAGAGAAAAACAATGACATCATGAGGTTTACAGGCAAATGGTGCCCTGGCTAGCAGGGTTTCAACAGGGGTGACCCACCTGTGGGAGCGAATGAAAGGAACAGCGGACACGAGAGACGACAGCAAGACAGGATTCTGATCAATCTGCAAATTTTATTTTCTTCAGCAAGGCTTATATAGCATAGGAGGGGGAAGGGGCAACAAGGAGGTAAGGGGGAAGGGTGTGCAGAATGTGGAAGGGGTGCAAGACATGGGAGACATGCAGATCATGCAACTGCAGGATGTTGGCTAAGGTCACTGGTCAGGGGCCATTTATTCTGTTGCGAGGCTACCTGACCATGGAATGCTCTTTACATTTGGTTGTCATAGCACCTGACAGTGGAATGTTCTTACCTTTGATGGCCTCTGGTTAGAAAACAGGTGTTACTGCTCATGTTGACTTGTTCTCTGGCCTAGCTAGTACTTTTACATGGTTCATGTTTGGTCCCTGACATCTTGGTCCCTGTCAAAATGGATGGATCTAGAAAAAATCATCTTGAGTGAGGTAACCCAGACTCAAAAAGACAAACATGGTATGTACTCATGCATAGGTGTAGTTGGAGATCTGCTCTCCACGTGCCATCAAGCCCCCATGGTCAACAACCCATGTATAAAATAATCACGAAGATGCTTATATTATTTATAAACTGTATGGCCATGGCTGGCTGCTTGTTATCTACATCTTCTATCTTAAATTAACCCATTTCTATTCATCTATAACTTACCACGTGGCTCGTGGCTTACATGGACCATACATCTCACTTGTCATGGTGGTGTGTGGCAGCTCTCTCTTCTTCAGCCTTGCTGTTCCCAGAATTCTCTTCTCTGCTTGTCCTGCCTATACTTCCTGCTGGACTACTGGCCAGTCAGCATTTTATTTATGCAGAGCAATATCCACAGCACTTCCCCCTTTTTTTTTCATAAATGTTTTAACTTTTACATAGTCAAATTACATATGACAAACAATTATTAACCAAGAATTACAGTTACAATATAAAGGAAGATATCCTATTTATCTAATATTTGTGAGTCTAGGGTTTCATATATAACTTATCTTTTATATAACTAAGGAAATTTGTAACTATTTAGCTTCAACCACTTCAAATACATCAAAAGGATACACTTTATCCTGAGAAATGAGAGAAGGATGCAAGCAACTTTCAGGAGTCTTGCAGGGTAGACAGAGACAGTTGGCAGCCTGGACAGTCATATAATGTTCCTTTGTAAAGTTGGGGCATCTGTCTTCAGCCCACAAACTAGAGTCTGTCAGTCACTTATTTATTGTCCTGTAGAATTCTGGCAGATTCCTCCGTGAAGCAGGAACCTGAAGGACCATTTTGTCAAGCCAAATTCAGTGGTCACCTTTCTATGGGTCCTGCATGTCCAGTCGATCAAGCAGTCCAGGCAAGAACAGTTTCTTGCCCAAATGGCTATTTTTGTCAAGGTGAAGATAAAATCCATATGAAGTGTCTTCAATGCCCATCCTCCTCTCTGAAGTTAATTGATGCTGCCAGGAGCAGACATGTCTCACAGTCCATAAAGTCTAAATTTTAAAAATAATTTATATGCTGTGTTCTGTAGGTCATTGAGGTATTTGAAGATTACCTATCTATTCGGAAATATCTCTATGTATACCTAGAAGACTTAACTAACATGCCTATGAGAATGATTATCATAGATGACTAATTATTAATCTATTTTTAATTATCCATTACAATTTTAAATGAGCTGTAGAAACATAATACTTTAAACAAGAGTAGAAATATACATACAGTATAACAAAATTAACTCTAAGTTTGTATCAACAGACTAAAATCTCTACCAATGTAGAACAATTTAAACAAGTTGTTGTTCTTTAAAAGTAAGTTCATTAATCTAAACTTTCATCCTATTATATCTATATCGTATGTCCTTTTTTTCTTTAGAAAGAGATCACATTCATAATCAACCTGATTTAAATAAAAATATTGGTTTTTCTCTGTCCCACGCCAGAGGGCTCTTCTGATTTGGGACACAAGAATCCCTTACTCTATTAACAATATGTCTGGGTTTAGAGAAGGAGTGGGCCAATTCCATCTCCAAAGCCAGCTTGATATATTTGGAAATCTGGGTGTAGTTTCTCTTACTACTTCCTGCTGGAGAGGGGTGCTGTATCTTACAGGGACAGAAAGAAAATTTTAGGAATATGGAGTATTTTGTGAGGGTATCTTCTGAGCCAGTTGCCTTGAAACCATTTTGGATGTTGGATCACCAGGGCAATGGTGTCATTGGAGAACTTTCAGGGGATCTTGGCTGGTCAAACCTGATGTGTCTTAATCTGGAACAAATCCATAGCCACTGGCTTTCTGTGGAAACAAAAGCAGAGAGACTTTTCCAAAGCAACATGTCTTTACATCCAAATTTTGAAGTCAAGATATCTTTCAAATGTAAAGATTAGCTTAACTCCACTGCCTTTACAATCAAATCTCTCTCTTCAGTTAAAAATCCCAAAGGAAAAAAAATGCAGATTCTCTGTGTAATATCCATCTTTACATGGCTTATTTTTTATACTACCTTTATAGTCTCTTTACAGACTTTATTTTTTAAAACTATTTTTATAACTGTATATAATGCTATTTTCTTTCAAGCCTACGTACATTTTTAAACACATTGTAAATCATTTAAAGTCTTTTTCCATCTGAATCTGTCTTATCATGCATCTGTTGTATAAAACTTCAGTATTCTAAGACTGAAATTGCCACTCTGGCTGCTGGCTCTGCCCACCTCAGCTTCCCAACATGGAGGTGGTACAGTTTACCGCCAGCTCTGGGTCTGGAGCCATGTTTATCATCAACTACCAGAAGCAGTAATATCAAAGCATCATGTAGCCCAGAAACCACTTTTTAAAATACTAGTAAAGGCTATATCTACCATGCGGCATAATGTGCCACTTTCAGGTGCCTCATGCCCTCCTTACTGGTGGTCAAACGCACACACCAAGAACCCGCCAACTTGAGAGAGACAACCAGGAAGCTGTTTTTAGCTCCATTTTGAATTGTTTTTTTAATATTCTCAGCCCTTTGTAGCTGGAGATCTTCTCTCCAGCCTCCCCCAACCCCTGTTAATCCAGCAACCCACTTATAAAATAAACACACAGACACTTATATTATATACATATTCATAGCACATTAATTTTATTGTGAAATATACAGTTGATTATTGACTCACTTAAATTATTACATATCTTCCACATAGATAAAAATGTTTCTTTGGATACACACATGAAGTATTTAAAGATTTTTATATTCTCTATTAAGTATTTTAAAACTAACATCATTAAAATGTATTTGTAAGTAAATTGGTTGCAACAACTCTGGGTTTGGTCCCAGATTTGACTCCAAAATGTGAGTTTTCCAACTCTGAGGAAAGGTGTTCTGACTACTTGGGAGTGAGAAAACACCTTGAACTGGGTGGTGGTGACACATGCCTGTAATCCCAGCACTTGAAAGGCAAAGCCAGGCAGATCTCTATGAGTTTGAGGCCAGCCTGGGCTAACATGTAAGTTCCAGGAAAGGCACAAAGCTACACAGAGAAACCCTGTCTTGAAATAACAAACAAACAAAAAATGAAAAAGAAATACCCTTGAAGTGCCTAGAACTACCCTGACAGCTGGAACTGCAAGGAAACAGTTCAGCCCTGGAGGGCTAGGTATCCTGGAAACCTCAAGCTACTTAGAACAATATGTCTGCCCTGAAGGTGTCTTAGACACCTGGAACTGTTTTGCACAGCTCTGTTGGCTGAAACTGCAAGGAGACATTTCAGCCCTGGAGAGAAGTTTTTCTGACTTCTCGGAAGGGTATCCTGACTGTTCAAGAGAGTCAGGGAATAATGACTGTTCAGGAAAGTCATGCTATACCTGGTGTGATGAGGGATTGTCTCCCTGCAGGATATAGCAATTGTGCTCCTCTCCTGGAGAGCCACTACAGCTGTGCTTCACTCAGCCCCCATGTAAGGGTGTTTCCCAGCAAAGTTGTTTATCCTGGCTAAGAAATTGCAAAAATATAGGAATCTTCTCCAGCTCAGGAGAAAAGTGTTGCTTTTAAGCTCTCCCTTGCTCTATCCACTTACAGGCATCTCAACAGGGATCTTCTGTTCAGCTTATCCTTGCTTAATCCACTAAGGGATTTCTCAGCAAGGTTCTTCTGTTCAACTCCCACTTGCTCAATCCACTTTGTTATGTCCCAACAAGGTTCTTCTGTGCACCACTGAATGAAGATCATCACACCCAAAACACTTTGACAAAGAGATTTATTTGGGAAGGAGGAGTACAGAGAATAGCTGCCACTACCAGGGTGGAGAGAACAGCTCACAACTGACCAGGCAGGGTGGTGTATATATGATGTCCTGGAGGCAGAGTCAACCCAGCATTGGTTAGGTTTTTTTTTCCTGCCCAGGGATGGGTCAGTTTTGTAGGCTAGGCACAGAGATGGCCCTGATTTCAGGGCCAAACTGTGTTTATTTCACTGGCCTTTCTTGGGTTTTTGATACTATCTCAAAGACTACAGCTGATTTCTTTCACTGACCCTGATTCTTGGGACCAAGTATGTTATTTTGTGTGACATGTTTTCTCAGTTCTGTGTCTGGGAATAAAGTGTTCATTTCTCTGGTTCAGGTCCCAAACATAGACTGTGTTTCTTTTTCTGTTCATTGGCCCTAAAGCCAGGATTCTACTGTACTACTCTGTGATTGGTTGGTTTTACAAGCCAGCTCACCAGGGGCAGATATGTCTCTGATTTATGCCAAACTATTTTTCTTTCACTGGTGTTAACTGAGCCATCTTTTTCTCATTCTGGGCTCCAGGGTCAGGGTGGGTTTCTCTAGCTAGCTCCCCCCCCCCATTTCTCCCCTTTTTATATTTAGAAATAACCACTGAGTCTTGGAAAGGCTAATAAACAGCTGTTATTTGGAAAAGGGTATTTAACATTTAGGATTTGGAAAGAGTAATCAGCAGCTAGAGGCCAGAAAGGGGGTTAGGTTATTGTTGGACTACTTCCTACTGATTTGGGACATCGAGGTTCTTGGGACATTTTTTGATCTTCCCCTCAGGAGATAAACAGGTTCACCAGCCCTCTGGCTTTTTAAATAGAGGGCTGGTAATCCTGTAACATTTAGTGGTTCAGAGTTTGGTTAGAAATATTTTGGATCTGTTGTTGAAGAAATCTAACCAAGAAGTTTATGAGGCAGGGTGCAATTAGTATTGGTAAAAAAAAAAAGGAGGAAAAAAAAGAGATTAGAACAGCAGCATCTATTTCCACATGTGACTATTAGTGTTCCACTGTCTGGAGGCATGAAGCTATTTCTAGTTTGAATATCCATCTGGTGTTGTTGGATCTTACCTTTCACTACCCCTGATTGATTGTCATAAAAGCAACACTCTTACTCAAGAAAGAGAAAAGAAAAGAGAAAAGAACACATCTTTCTGCCGTTAATAAATCTAATCCTCTCTGATTTGATTTTGTTAAACTACAGGGCCAGTGAGTCTATTAGTTCCTGAAAAGTAAGGATGTCTGTGCTACTCATTGTAGATCTTGGAAAAATTGTGAGGAAAGCTAAAGGTAAATAGCTAGGGGAGTAGTCATTCCTGCTATTCCAGTGGCTGTACCTGCATTTCTTCCCAGAGCTGCAAGAAAGTGTATTATTTAGATGCCTCATTTGTTATGCCTTGCTGCTGTGAACTTGGTGTTGGGTATTGGCAAGGGTTTCTCAGTCAGTTCCACCCCTAAGTTACAAAATAGAAATACCATGGTATGAGACCCAGACCACCTAGCAGGTAAATAGTGATAAACATGAGTACCAAATAGAATAGAGGCATTGTGAATGTTTGAACATAGGGGCTAGGTGTTAGTACCAAGGGTAATAGAATTATTGCAGTCTGCAGAATCCACAGTAAACACAAAGTGTATTCCCGAGGGCTTAAATGCATCAGTAATGCCAAAGAGAGGAATGTGAGAGACATAAGGAGTAGTAGAGACATTTGGCTTAAAGCAATTAACAAATGATAAGGTGAGAGAATCTAAAAGGAAAATGGGTGAGGTTGTAAATGGTGAATGAGCATTTGACCCTGGAGGGAGACATACCCGACAGTCTCCAAAGCTGTCAGGCTGAGCATCATTGAGCAACGGATATGCAGTAGCTGTGGTCTGATAAAGGAAATGGTGTGACAAAGAGGTTGAATAACCATCCTCAAATAAGAGTGACATTCAGGATGTGAGAGGCTTTGAGGAGCTTAGGACCACTTCTTCTACTGTATCAATTCCTAAGGGTTGAGAAAGTGGCATGTATACCCTCTATATTTTGAGTGTTACCAGTGGGGTTCACTATGGGATGTTTTAGTAAGGATCTTCTGTTAAGCAACCCCCCACACTTGCTCAATCCCCAATGTGACTTCCCAGCATGGTTCTGTGCAAACTGAATGAAAATCTTCACATTCAAAACTCTTCTGAGAAAGAGATTTATTTGGAAAAGGAGAGTCCAGGGGAGTAGTTGCCTCTAACAGAATGGAGAGAACAGATCACAACTGACCAGGCAGGGCAGTTTTTATAAGATATGCTGGGGGCAGAGTCAACCTGTGATTTGTCCATGTTTTTTTTTTTTTTTTCTGCCAGGGATTGGCCAGTTTCGTAGGCTAGGGACAGAAATGGCCCTGATTTCCAGGCCAAACTGTATTTTATCCACTGGCATTTCTTGGTTTTCTGACACTGCCTCTAAGATCAGGGCTTATTTCTTACACTGACTATGATTTAAGGGACCAAGAGTGTTATTTTGGCACTAGATTCAGAGTCAGGGCATATTTCTTTGGGTCATTTCTCTGCCTCAGGTCCCAAACATAGGCTGTGTTTATTTCCTTGGTCCTGGGCCCTAGGACCAAAATTCTACTGTCCTGCTCTGTGATTGGTTGGTTTCACAAGTCAGTTTGCCAGTGGCAGAGACAACACAAACCAGATTCTCTGTGTAATATCCATCTTTGTAAGACTAAAACCCAGCTGTGGCTGCTGGCTCCACCTACCTCAGCTATCCAACATGGCAGTGGTACAGTTTACCGCCAGCTCTGGGTCTAGAGCAATGTGTACCATCAACTATCTATAGCAGTTCTACCAAAGCAGCACATAGCCTAGAAACATTTCATTTTTTTAACTAGCAAAGGCTAAATCCACCCTGCAGCAGAGTAAAGTGCCGCTTATAGACTCCTCATTTCCGCCACACTGCAACTCAGAGGCACACACCAGGAACCCTCCCTCCATAGTAGCTCAAACTGGCAGGCTGCCGCTAACTTGAGAGAGACAAGTAGAAAGATGTTTTTAGTTCTGTTTTAGAATGTTTTTTGTCAGGTTTTAGGTGGAAACTCTTGCCCCACGTTGGGCGCCATTTGTAGTTGGAGAGCTTCTCTCCAGCCCCCACCAAGCCCTATTAGTCCAACACTTATAAAATAAACACAAAGACATTCATATTATTTAAACTGCTTGGCCATTAGCTCAGGCCTACCATTGTCTAGCTCTTACTCTTCTATTTAGCCCATTTCTATTAATATATACTTTGCCACATGGTTCGTGGCTTACCAGTACTTTATGTCTTTTCTCTCATGGCAGTGGCTGGCAGTGTCTCTCCTCAGCATTCACTTGCCTGCCTTCTCCTCTTCCTTGTCCTGTCTACCCTATGCTTCCTGCCTGGCTATTGGCCAATCAGCACTTTATTTGTTTTAAACAATCAGAGCAACACATTTGGCATACCGAACATCCCACAGCAAGCATCTTGAATTTGCTGAAATAGTGTGACTTGATTGTTGTTAGTTCCAGTATTTTTACCAAAACAGTTACTATTCAAAGGAGTCAAGAACATAGATGTTCTTTCATGAAACATATCCTTCATTAGCTTACTTTGATTTGGTATTATCCCTTCATTAGCTTTAACGCCTGATATTATTAGCAGCTATGATATTTAGCATTGATTTCTCATACGGAACTTTCAGGTGATGCAACTCTTTTGTAAGACAGATTTTCTGAAGTTTGTTTCCCACCTATAAAGCAGTCATTTCTTTTTGAATGCCTGTTTTCTTGTCTCCTTATTAGATTTGCAAAGCAATGACTCATTGCAGGCAGTTTTTATAAAAGGCATAGACCTTTTTTAATTTCAACATAAGTTTCTTCATATCTAAGACAACATTCACTGTATAAACTGTTTTGCCTTGATTAAAGGATTTTTATTTTTTTGGGTTTTTTTCTTTTTGAGACAGGGTTTCTCTGTAGCTCTGTCCTGGACTACCTCTGTAGACCAGGCTGCCCTCGAACTCACAGAGATCCACCTGCCTCTGCCTCCCGAGTGCTGGGATTATAAGTGTGCACCACCACCACCACCACCACCCGGCATTTTAAGGATTTTAAAGTGGCTTGTTTGCTCTTATAGGTAGCTTTTTGTCTGATTTGAGTTCTCAAGAGGTAAGATTAAGCTTTCTAGTATTGCGTTGAGAAGAAACTTCATTCTGAGCTGAAAAGTTTTTGGACAGTATCGTCAACTTTAGCTAAAAACCTGCATTTCCCAGAATGAATTTCTCTTCATCAGCTCACTGTTAAGAGCTAGCTTATGGACTTCATTTCCCATAGTTCTTTTTGAGTCTGGGATTCAACCTCCATTTCTCTTTTACTGGATTTGCTTTAGAATTTTTTGCTTTTGCAACAAGAGATTTGAACCAAGCTTTTTAAGTTTTCAATTATGGGACATTGAGAGATTTCTATTATCTCCTCAGCTGGCTTTAACAGGTGTCTCTCCTTCATTAGACACTGGCCCCATCAGAACTGCTCCTGCCTCTGTTAGCTGGCAGTGAGGCTGGCATTCCTGATAGAAACTTTCCTTGGGGCTTGTGTTTGCCTTAGCCAGCCAGTGAAAAACATTTACAACAGCCTTTCCATAGCTCCTTCAGAGACATTTTCTCCCACTGATTTTATTTTTTATTCTAATTTTGCTTGTTCCTTTTCCCCCAGATGCAGAGCTTCAGCTATCTCAGGCTGCTCTCTTCCTCTGCTAGCTGCCTTTGGAGGTTGGGGCTTTTTTCCTCCCCCGAATCTGCCTAAAATTCTAGCAGCTTTTTCAGGTCATGCATTTTCTGGGGAGGATTATGTCCCTTCTGTTTCTTCAGACTCTTTCTCCCAGACATTTCCCAGCTTGGTCTCAATTTATCCCTTCTACACCAGAAACATTTCCCAATGCCACAGTGACAGCTTTTTTGCTTCTGAAGGAAGGACCTTTAGTTCATTTCTGATTTGTGGTCTGAGGTTTGTGTTCATAAATAAAGCTTAGCAAGGGAGGTTTTTGCCATATCTAAGCTCACATTAGGACAGGTGGTTTTCCCTCAGGCCTTCACCTGGCCCAGTCCCCCAGGGGGTTGCATGTGCTTGTCTGGGTGCTCAAGGACAGAGCTTATGCCAGAGGCAATCACCCCTTAGGGTTACACTCCCTTATCTCACCGGGAGTCAGTTGGAACAAAGCTTTTCTCAAAGAGATGCTTTCTCTGACAGAAAAGCAAGCTTTACTTCTGGATTGTTCTGTTCTGCCCTGGCTGGGCTCTTTCCCCAGACAACTTCTGACTCAGCAGCACAACTGCTTCAGACACAGTTCAGCTTCCCTGCTTTCCCAGAAAGGTCTTTTCTTTGATAGGAAAGCTTTTCTCAGATGTTTTTGGAGTGGTGGACCAATCAACCCAGGACTAGTAGGAAAGCAGACAACTGCCGTTCCCACTGGCTTTAGCTTTGTTTGTTCATTAGCAATCTTCCCCTGGGTCCTGCACCTTCCTGCCTCAGCTCTGTGCTCCCAGAACCCTCGTATCCCTGACATGCTCTCCAACTCAGAGATGCTGGACAGTCGCCTCTGAGTTTTTTTGTCAGAAGTGAGGATACAATGCTAACAGAGTTTGTTTCTCTTCAGGGGATCTTTTCGTTAGGAAGATTAGGAGCACCTTTTCATAGCTCACTCAGAAACAGAACCCTTGATGCCTCTGCTCAACTCTAACTGAAAAGCTTGATTATATTTATTTATTTATTTACTTTTCCCTGGTAATGTTCCTGATTTTTTGGGCTCTCTGTTGCTCTCCATCCTTCCTCTCCCAAGTGTTTCACTCAGGAGACTTTGACGCACTGTCTTTTACTTGCTTGAAAAGACAGAACCTAGTAGAGGTTTTTATGAACTTCTCCCTTCCTCCTGCATTGTAGGGAGGATGTTTAAAGCTTGAAAGAGAACTTAGTGAGACTTTGAAGTCTTAAGAAATTTGTTGTTTTCCCTTAGAGCTAATCACTGGTGGTCCTCATACTAATATCTTCAGGTGATTCTAATTTTTGTCCTTCTAAGAAAGAAAGTTAAAGGCTTTAGATTTAAGCTCTTTAAAAGAGAGAGATTAAGGGTTTCCTCCCCCCTCTTTCTTTGGTTTTTGAGACAGGGATTCTCTGTGTAGCTTTGCACCTTTCCTGGATCTTGCTCCATAGGCCAGGCTGTTCTCGAACTCACAAAGATCCGCCTGCCTCTGCCTCCCAAGTGCTGGGATTAAAGGCATGCGCTACCACTGCCTGGCTAGATTAAGGCTTTTAAAGAGATTTTCCCCAAAAATTTTCAAAGAAAACCTTTATAGTTTAAGAGATTTTTTTCCCATGAGAGAAAGACCAAGACCAACTTTTCCGAAAACTTCCCAACTTTAAATTTTGACATTTTACACTTTTTTTTTTTTGCCTCAGGGAGAAATCACTTTCTCCTGCTACTTCGACTTAGCCTTTCAGCTGTCCCCAGGTCAAAAGCTCCTGTAGAAAACTTTTTCTTCCCCATAAGGTCAAAGAAGAGCATTTTTACTACCAATAAAGCTCAAAGAAAGATTTATTTTCCCCAGTTTGCATTCATAGCCCCCAAAGTTAGAAAATTGAAGAGTTTTTCTGTCTAGTTGCTTTTAGTTATCTTAAGTTTTCTGCACAATCTTACATTTCTGATATTTCTCTACACTATATTATTACACTATACCTTACATTTTTCACAGAAAGAAATTGAGAAAGGGATAGAAGATAGAAAATTTTGACAGAAGAGAATTTTGCGCTGCAGCATCGGACATCCTTCCAGTCCATCAGTCCATTTTCCTTTTCTCTCCAAGATAAAACCCCTGCTCCTATACACACACACACACACACACACACACACACACACACACATATATATATATATATATTTTTTTTTTTTTCCCAAGTACACTGGCATGCCACTTTCCACTGGCAGGGCTGACTCACACTTTTGCCAAAACTCTGTAATAAAACTATTATTGTCCTTTTTCTTTAGTCCCTATCACTTTGTCTTTAGTCCCCTTTATTCTTTTTTTCTTTAGTCCCCTGTTGTTTTTTTTTTTCCCCCCTTTTTTGTCTTTAGTCCCTGCTCATGGCCGCATTCTGTGGGGCATTTATCGACTAACACACCCGCTTCCAAGAGTTTTCTCAAGTGTGATCAGCAAGAAATATTAGATAGAAGGATTTATAGTACAAAGATAAACACATAGAAAATAAAGGAAATCCTCGAGAGTGCCTGGAACATTTTCTAACAGGCCCCGACTGTCTCTGACCCAGGAAATTTATAGATACACCAAGGGGGTGGAGCAAAAGACCTCCTCCCCCAGCAAAGCCAAGTACAGCCCATTTCAGACTCAGGCCTGTGCTCCTTATCATCCTGTGTGCGGACATGCTGGGTAAAGCCATGAGTAACCCAAAAATGGGATCCCACAGGAGAGGTGCTGATATTTTGAGGCCCAGCTGGGTGGCCCTAGCCAATGAAAGACTTATGGAGTACTTTTCAATGAGGAATAAGAGTGGCAGGTAGCTTGCAGATTCATTCCAGGATTATGTTCTGCTTCTGCTGTAAATAGTTGCAGGGAAGACCACCAGCTAGACCATGGTGAGGATTGGGTATTCAGAGTAGGTCTGTTGAGCTGTTATGTCTGTTGGTATGTGAATGGATGATGAGCCAGACTGTGGTTCTGTTGGTCTATGTGGTGACCTGGACAGTGGTCTTTGTACTTGGAGCATGACTGCGAATGGATTTCTTGGGTAGGGAGTGACTGTAGTCCTTGCATGGGAGGCTATGATTCTTGTAATATCACTGTCCAGTGAGTACCCACAGGCAAGCTTTTGGTGTGCACTTGGAAGACACATTAGAACACTAAATGTCTGGTTTCTAAAAGTTCTGAATATTAATTTCCACTCTCATATTTCTCTTGTAAGTATTTTCAGTATTTTAGAAACTGGTAGAAAGATGCTGATGTAGATTGTGTTTCATCACTACATGATTAGAATGCTTCTCACTTTCTGCTACCACCAGCTGCAGTGCTGTGATTCAGCAAAGTTTAGTTCTAGAGGACAAAGGCGTTTATGAGCTACAGAGGTTTTTAGGTGTGCATGGTGTTGGGTAGATAGATAGGATAAAATTCACATTTAGAGCCATAATCCATGTACATAGAGCAGATTATAAATTATTCTTCTATGTTGCTTTGGGATTGGTCATCAGTGGGGCTGGTCTTACCTGAAATCACAAGGAGGCATAAGGAGCTACAGAGCCATAGCAAGAGATCACCTCATTTTGCAAAGAGAGGTCTAGAGCATGGGGCTTCTGCCTTTGTAAGAAATATCAGAAGCTTGAGGGTTAAAATCAATTTTTCAAGGGTCATTTTGAGTTAATTTTTTGGTAGTTATGAAGCCTGTGCTTATTTATTTTCTGTGAACATAGAATCATAACTAGCTAGGTAACATTTTTCAAGATCACACTTTAAGTGGTTAAGTTACATTTGGTCTCTGATTTCTTGTTGACTATATTTTTCACTTTGTTCTCTCTCTCTCTCTCTCTCTCTCTCTCTCTCTCTCTCTCTGTGTGTGTGTGTGTGTGTGTGTGTGTGTGTGTGTGTGTGTGTTTGGAGACTATGGCAAAGGCTTTAAAACTCACAATGATCTTCCTGCCTTTGTTCCCAGTTTGCAGGCAGTAAAAGAATACACTTCCACACACAGCTTGAAAAATAATTTTTCTGGTCAAAGTCGCTTCTTATGGCGAACAGGAAAGCTAGGAGATGGAGTCAGGACCCCTGATAATCGAGTTAGATTTATTAGTGAGTCTCTGTATGTACTGGGAATGGAGGCTTGATGCTCTGAAAGAATCTTCAGTGCTATTAACTGTTAAGGTATTATCCAACATAAGTTTTCTATTCTTGATTATGTTTCCTATCCAAGATAGCCCAGTCAGGATCAGATACCAGATTCTGAGTAAAAAGCAAAATTCTCCTGAGAGAATTAACCTCAAACAAAGAAGAGCTCCCCAATTATTAAGCCGATACAACATTGTCAGCCCAATATATATATATATACACACACATATATATATATATATATATATACATATATATATATATATATATATATATCCAACAAATACTGATGCAGCAGATTGTATTAATGTATTCCAGCATACTTATTCACTCACATTTAAAAGGGAAGAATTTGGAAAGGATTTGGGAAGGGATGGAATGAAGAGAAAAAAGGGGAAAGTGATATAATAACTTTTACTTCAAATTTTATGAAAATAAATTTTAAATTAAAAAGGGGCTAGATAGACAGCTCAGCAATTAAGAGCACTGGGTGTTTTTATAGAGGACCCAAGTTTCCGTTTGCAGAACCCTCATGGTAGGTAACCATGTGTTGTAATTCTAGTTCCAGGCATCTCCTGCTTTCTTCTGGCCTTGAGAGGCACAACACAGAGATACATACAGGCAAAGCACTGTATACATAATTTTTAAAAATATATAAAAAAAGGATGAAATTATTTACAGTGAGGTCACAGCTCTGAGTCAAAAAACAAGCCAGGGCTCATTCAAATGAACTCCTCCTGGTCTTGCATAGAAACAGCTGTGACCTTCTGCTGAGCCATCCTGCTCAGAGGGAAAGGCAGTTTTGTTCTGAGGTTAACATTTAACATTTCTCTATTCTATTAGTGAACCTTACCTCTGTAATTCCTCTTTGTAATCCTAAATTTTTCATTTCTAGAATTCCCTCAGTTTTTGTTTTCTCTATTGTTTTTATTTCTATTTTCAGGTCCCAAACAGTTGTATTTGTTTTACTTAATAATTTGTTTGTTTTATCTTGGTTTTATTTAACAGGTTTATTGTTTGCATTTTCCTAGATTTCATGGAGGATTTTATTGACTCCCTCCAATTGTTTGTGCTTTCATGAATTTATGTCAAGTATTTATTCATTTTTAAGGGCCTCTATCATCTCTATATATTTTGTTTTAAGTTTTTTTCCCTTATATTTCAATTAATTTTGAGTATTTAGGGCCTGCTGTAGTTGGATACTTGGGTTGTTGTGGTGACATAGTACCCTGGCTTTTATTAATTATGTTCCTCTGGTAGGCATCTGGGGTAAGGGTGATAATAGGTACAGGTGCTGGTTCATAACATCATCTTTGTTGGACTGGAGTTTTGTTCCTGGGTTTGTGTTTGTTCTCTGGAGTTTCTGAGTGTGTGTTAAATGAGTGTTACCTTTTTCCTGGCCTTCTTGGCTGGTGTGTTCAAGGGAGAATGCTTGATGTTGTTGGGAACTGGGAGAAGAAGAATACAGGGGATATGATCTTTAGATACACTGGAGGCATGGAGGGGGAAGAGAGTAAACTGCCTCTGAAGTTCTACTCCACTGATGGGAGGAATGTTTAAAATCAGGTGTGGGGTAAGAGACAATGTGGTAGATCTGTGGACATCATAACTGGTCTTCTGGAAGATATGAGTAAATGATCAGAGGGTGTCCACCACAGTATGGTGATGGGACTCAGATGTGAGGTGAGTAGGAAAGAGTCGGTGGGGCTTGTCTTTGGAATCCACAGGAGACATCAAAAGGGAGAAGAGAAGCAGCAGCTGGAGTTCTGTTTCAGCCCTCAAGGCACACATGAGTATTGGATCCCTGAGAGTGGGGAAGGTCTGTGGATAGTCTTCCTGGTCCCATACTCAACATCTGAATACTGATTCATTATGTTCCCAGGGATCCTATGTTTACTTATTTAGGCTTCTGTTGTGACTAATCTGTGAAATACCTTTAGTTTATTGGAAAAAATAGTATTTGGGCTGCAAATGTCACTCCACAAGTATTCTTCTTGGAGGAGTTCAGATATGGGAACCCATGTTTGGAGGCTTATAATCACCTGCTATTCAAGATCCAGGGGATCTGACATGCTCTTTGTTCTCACACACATGGAAGATATTCTTTCTCATAATATAGATATACACAAAGAATGGGTCTAGACTTGTTTTCAAAAGCTATTATGACTTATAAAGCAATTAGAGAAATCGGGGTGCTTTAAGTGTATACTAATATCATACAGTATCTTTAAAAACCTATTGTCTTTTATTTATTGAAAAAAATCATTTCCTCTCTCTGATACAGGTTTACATCTAATCTTCAATCATAGGAAACAAAATTGTTTCTAAATTTTCTAACAGACATCCTTTTCTTTCTCAAAAAAGAATGAGATAGTATTAATAGCCAAAGTTATTTTCTACAATGTGAAATATCAGGCTTCAAGTGAATGATTCCAAATTTGGTGGAAAAGTCTCTTCACCCAATCCACTGTCTATTATTGGTAAAGGAGAGAACTGGAGTGCTCAGGGTGAGTGGTGGTCAGTGATTTCTCTGATTTTGATTTTCATTAGAAACTTATAATTATTTTTCAAGGGACAATGTTATATTTGTAGGGCTGTCTTTCTGTCTTCTTTCATCAGTAGTACCAACTCTGTGGTGTAAGGTTTTTTTTTATTAGTTATAACATAGTTATATTGTTTCTCTCGCAAATGATGGAACTCCAGTAATTCTTATTCTATGGAAAATTACTACATTATGTTAGGATCTCCTTAGGTTTTTCATTTGGATATTTTCTGTGGAGGAACAATTTTAATTTTTTCTTCTTGTTCTCAGAAACTTATATTTCTTCATTTCTTAGTGTATCTGTTTTGCTACTTGTAATCATCATCAATGGATTTTTTTCACTATTTAAATTATTGATGTAGTTGTTTCATTGGGTTTGGTTATGTAAAGTCTCATATATTATCGTCTCTGTGTCCCGCTTACTTTTAGATGTCAACATTTCAGACCGCACGTTCAGCTTTGGGGATATCCATTGAGGATGTGTCCCATCAGAAGAAAACCTAGTTGCTCAGTCTGCTTGAGATTTTCGTGATTGGTGATTTATGGGTGATAGCCCTTCCACTGAGTATGCAATATCCCTTAGAAAGTTGGCTTGAACTAGATAAGACAGCAAACTTGGCATAAGATAATTACTATGTTAGAGAGAAAGCCTGGAAACAAAGATTCCCCATGATTTTTGCCTTCAGTTGCTAGATTGAATATCTATCCTAAACACTGACACTGATGGATTGTAATCTAGCAGAATGAGCCATATAAGCACATTTGTCATATAAGTTGCTTTTGTGTAGAGAATTGAATCAAAGCAAGAATAAAGCAAGTTGTAAAAGAATGTGATAAACCAAAAGTGATTTTGTTGTTCAAATGTGCTGGGAATGATGTCTTTATGGGTGAATGTTGAGCATATCAAAATTTAGATGGCAAAGGATATAGAAAGCTGCACACAGTGCTTAATTGGTTTTTCTTGTAGTACTTTGAATAAAGTACTGTTAAAGGTATTGCAAACAGTGGAGGTACAGGTCAAAGGATTTGAGAGAATTAAAATAGATGTCATTTGTGTGATATTTTGGCCCCTAACTTTTCTTATTTTGCCTGTGTGCTCAAGATGTTGAGTAAGGCAGAATTAAAAAAATAATAAAAATGGGGCTAATTTCTTAGATGGAACATTGACTCTCTTGTATAACGATTACTTATAATTCATCCAGTACATTAAAAATATCAAGAAATTGGTCATAAATAAATAAAAAGTTTATGGGTTGTAGAGAAAAACAGCACTATGAATTTGTAGATGGTAGTCAAATGCTGTGCTGAGTCATGACAGTTCAGGGAGATTATCACTATTAAAAAGAAGACCCTAACTGTACTTTGGTAGCCTAGCAAGTTGCCCTAAGTGTAAGAATCCATCCTAATATACCCTCAGTTAATGGAGGGATTAGGCAAAGTGATTGCCAGTCTCAGGAAGTAACTTTATTCAAGTCTTGCTGCAGCGCTGGTCCAAGCATGGCAGAGGCCATTACTACTTAGAAACCAAATTTGGGTGATTCATTGATGTTGAACTGGTTCTGCAGACCGGAATGATGTATAATTTAAGATTATACATTTTTAGTCTGCATTTTCAGATCAGCTCTGTTGTACGTATATGCGTTTGGAGAAGACTATCTGAGTTCATTGCATGATACTATGAGGATGAAGCCTGAGTTGAATTTTGAGACCATAAGATATTGCAATACTTAAGCTATGAGACATCTTACATGGAGAGCTAGCTGAATATATAGAGTAGAAGTAACCACAGAGAGAGATATGAGAAGTTGTGGAGAGAGAGCCATCTAAGCCCTATGAAAATGAAGCTCCATGTCTCTGAAACATAGCTACCAGATTCAATGTTTGCCCTGCTGGGTTTCAGTCTTCCCTTGGTCCAATCTTTCCTCACTGTGTCTTAGTTCCTCTCCTCTGTGATGGTAATAGATTTTATATTGGGAATATTTAAATTGTTTTCTGAGTTTATAAAATGCTATTGTCAAGAATTTGTCTTTAGTGTCAAAAGAGTATTTAGACATTTCAACGGTGTAGGGGTTTTTGCAGACTATGAGAAGCATTTAAATGACTAAATGCATTTTCTTCATTGATAACCCTTGAGACTAGTGACATGGGTGAGAATCTAGTCAACTGAATGAAAAACTCCCAGATAGAATGTGGTATTTGAACATGTGTCTCTCCTTGGTGACTTTCTTTGGGGTACTTGTGGAATGTTTCTGAATAAAATGTCTCATTGGGGGTTGTAATATGAGTTTCTAAAGCATCAACCCATGTCCTTTTCTATGTTGCTACCATGTTGTGGTTGAAATGAATCAGCCAGCTTCCCTCTTGCATAGCTATTACTTAAACACCAGTATAGATAGCATCACTAAATAACATAAAAAAACAATTGATTGAATTGGTATTCAATACTAAGTCATTTTGCTAGCCTGATTTAAAAAAAAAATGATGTTCCTATTTTTTTCCTGAAGAAAAGCTTTTACAGAGTAGCCTTGACAGAGTAACTCCAAGTTTGCCTCCAACTCAGATACCCCTGATGGTTGCTCCCACATGCTGAGATTAAAGTTTGTTCATCATTCAAGGTTTTTTTTAAATATATATTATTGGTTGATGGTCCTAAAGTATATGTTTTTGTACATGTCAAGTATATGCTGTATTGCTGAGCTTTAACCCCCAGTTTCAATTTTGAAATTCAGCAGAAGATACCATTCTCTTCCAAGATGTAGTGTTTGGGCCTTCTGAGCCATTAGATTACAATTGTATGGCATTCTTCTTGCTTTTTGTGTTTCTTTTGATGCCTTTTTAATAAATATGATTCTTTTTTGTCTATATACATGGATATTCATCACATGCACAACTGTACTCACAGTAGTCCAAAGAGAGTCTTAGAACCTACAAGCTTGGAATAATGAACAGTTGTGGTATTCCCTCATATAAGTACTGACAATTGAGCCCATCTATATTCAAGACCAGTAAGAGCTCTTAACTTCTGAGCCATCTCTCCTTTCCTTTGTTGATTATTTATGATCATCATTGGTATTGCTAATATTATCTTCTTTCTCTTTGTAACTGTTTAAATGCACAGTTCCTTTTAGTAAGATTTATTAAAGTATAGGTTAAACTGGAACAATTCAGGTTTCTGGAAGTTGAGTACAGAACTGGAGTGAATGACAAACTCTTTGTAGGAGCTTCAGTAAATAAAAATCTCTGAGTTCATCTCATCTTTTTTGTTTGTTTGAATGGAAGTTTGCAGGGCATATGGGTTCTTCATATTTAATTCTTGCTGTCTTATAATTGATTGCATAG
>NW_023411549.1:0-482 GCF_903995425.1 Onychomys torridus | reverse complement strand
GTTGGGAAAGATGGGTAAATTATGAAGAACGGCTTGGAAAGCAAATGGGCATATGATAGCAAAATATAACCCAGGCTGGCAAGAGTTTGGCTCCCCACAGATGTGGTCACTGGCGCGAGGCAGATTTCACAAAATTCTGAGATCATGCCCTCAGACAATAGCCACAATGTACTCCCGCTGCAGAAGTGATACACAAAAATAGATATGGATGTCTCTTGTTATTGTTTCTTGCTGATTCTGAGTAATTGTAAAAAATAATGGCCTGATGTAACCCCCTGCCAAGTTCCTTGATTGTAAAAGTATATAAACATTGCCTATACAGAAGTAAAATTGCAGCAGCACATCAACACATGTGTCTGTCTGTCATTCTCCTCGCCGATTCCTGACTTCTCCTTGAGCCTTCTCCCTGGTTCTCCCGCAGTGGTGGTCTCCCTCTGGGTGGTCTGCGGCAAGAACTGACTCCTGAAATTTGTCCTTTGACC
>NW_023411548.1:0-18149 GCF_903995425.1 Onychomys torridus | reverse complement strand
CGGACATGGCCTTGCTTCAGCTCTTTCAGGGCCTCGTCCTTGTGTGCCTGTCCACTGTTGGCCCGGTTGACCGTGGGCCTCCCCTCCGTGCGGGACTTCTGACTGGTACCTCCGGCCATGTAGTAAGTGTGTCCGAGGGGCCCCTGTCCCTGCTGCTGCTGCTGCTGCTGCTGTTGCTGCTGCTGCTGCTGCTGCTGTTGCTGCTGCTGCTGCTGTCCCCTGAAGAACTGAGACTGGGCCTTGGCCTCCTCGTATGTGGGCAGCTCCTCATTGTTCTGTTGAGGCTGAGTGGAGCGGACCTGCTTCTCCATCACCGAATTGTCCCCCTGGTGCTCTTGACCCTGCGGCTCCTGGCGGGCTGACTGGAAGACCATTTGTGGGTCTTCTTGAGTGAGGGTTTCCGTGGAAGAAAAGTTGTTGGTGGCGTGGGCTGGCCCTGCACTCCCTGTGGCCTGGTGCTGAATGGCCAGCAGGTTCATGTTCTCGGTCGGGGTGCCATAGCGCAGTTGTTCCTGGATCAGCCGCTGTAACACTGTTCCAGCTGCCACATCCTCAGAACCTCTCATTTCCACCTCTGGGGTCCTCAGGAAGTTTGGGGAGTGGAAGTTGGAGAGAGGATCCTCCACTGAAAGACAAACAGGAACCAAGCTAACAGGCTGTCTCCAGGAGACACCTATAGGGTATCTTTAAAGACCAGGTTCTGAAGGTGCCAGCACCTCCCCCACCCTGCAATGCCTCACGGGACTTGGCTCGCCCCTTCAATCCCTTTCCTGTCTCCTCTGTGATCGGATCTACCTTTCACTTTCCTAACAGCCCTACTGTGGCAGAAACTGACCTAAGTCTTCCCATCATAAATATATATACACTAATCACAAAGAAACTACCCACGGCCCTCTGCCAGATCTCTAATGATGGTCCTCCATCATTCCTTCCCCTCTCTCGGGCTGTCCACAGAAGACAACCCACATTGGCTGTCACCCTGTTCCAAACATCACACACTCTGCTCTGATTAGTAACCAAATCCAACCTAAGTTTTGGAACTCATTTTACACATGTAACCGTTCTAGAACATTCAACCTGTTTGTTTACCCTCTGTTTAAAATGTTCTTCTGGTTTAGCACCCAGGCCGCCACCTCAGTACCCTCCTTCCAGGCTCCATTTACACTCCCTGCCTCTCCTAGTCTGTATGTCCCAAGCTCCACTGGACAAAATGTCCACGATTGTCTTCCACTCCCAAGTCACGGCCCAGCCTCTGCAATGGCGGCTGACAGCACTTAGCAGCCATCTACTTCCCAACACAACCTTTCTTCCCTCCTCAAACTCCTGCATCTCGTGTCTTGTTCGTTCTTGGTTCTTATCAGAAATTTCACACTAGTGACAGTAAGAAAGCAGAAGCAAGCCAGATTCTGTCCAACTGCTCTCTGTCAACTCTCCTCCACGCCCCCTCCCCAGGTGCAGGCTTTGTTAACCAGTTGCTGGGAGATTCCAAACAGCCCCAAACTCTTGCTCCTGACTCCTCTGCCTCGGACCCACAAATCCTCATTGTCTCTTCTCTCTGTCCCAGAGACCACCAGTATGGTCTGTACAGTCAGTTCCAAGCTAGCTGGGGCTATGCAGAGAGACAGAAAAGAGACCACCAGTATGGTCTGTACAGTCAGTACAGTACAGCTGGGGCTATGCAGAGAGACAGAAAGAGACCAAACAGTAATAGCTATAACAAACGAACAACCCAAGGGAAGACAGCCATTGTGGATTTCACTGGCCATCTCATTCAGCTGGCACGAAAACCACTAAATTCTTTTTGCATTGGAAAGGGGAGTCCCATTGTCAGGAGCCCTGGGATCCTTCCTGAGATGGCTTCACCACTCTCTATCAACCTGAGACATCGCCATCAGAAAGGAGGAGTAGGTCCCTTATTTACTAAGGTTTGGAATTTATTTTGAAGTTCTGACTTATTTGCAAAAACAAAAAATGAAAGCAGAGAAGAGAAGAGGCAAATGATTTGAGAACAGGCAGGAGAAAGTATTTAGAATTTGAGCAGAAAATAATTGGGTATAGATGATTTAATTCTGAAGCTCCTATGTATGAAGACATGAAGATTCTTCCTGGAGGAAATCACACAGAAAACAGTCCTTTTTATGGTATATGTAGGAGTGAATATGCATGCTTGTTTGGTACACCTGTGTGTGTGGCAGCCACAACTTCACGCGTTGTTCCTCAGGAGTCATTGAACCTTATTTTTCTTAACAGAATATCGTTTATTTGTTCTTTGACAATTCCATACACATAAACGTATCTTGATCCTACTATCCACCTCGAGCACCATCACTTCATACCCGCCCCCACCATCCTCTCCTTTTCTTCTTTTAACTTTTGTAACCCGCTTAAATTCAGTGCTGCCAGCTGGGATATTGCCTGATGGAACTGGGCTGGTCTGGTGCAGGTCCCACAGCTGCTGGGAGCTCAAGTATGCCACAGCCGTGTCATGAGAACAGAGCTCCACTCCTCCTGTTCTCCAGCTCTTCACTATTTCTGTCCTCTCTTCCACAATATTCTCTGAACCTTGGGATGGAGGAGAAGGTCACCTTGGTCTTTTGGGACCAATCTCTCACTGGGGACCGGGGATAATGGATTAGACCAGTGAGTTCCAGGGAACCTGCCTCTCTCACCTCACCAGAGCGGGGCTGACAAGCATGTACTAGCCACGCACAGTTTCTTTACATTCTGGGATCCAACTCAGGCCCTAGTACAAGTCCTACCAACTGAGCTGTTTCCCCCAGTCCCAAATGGTCTTATTAACATCATGGTACAACATTGAATTAAAAAATCTCCTAGCATGAGACAACTCTTAGCTCAGTATGGGCGACCTCAGGCCTAGAGAATGAAGGAATATGTCTGAAACACAAGCAGCCCCTCCTTCATCCTCAAGGATAATATTCCACAGACCTCAGGGAATCCTGAAACACAGGACCCAGTGCCAGATCCAGGAATGCTGCCACGTGCCTGAGTTTGTGTTTTGTGTGTGTGTGTGTGTGTGGTGTGTGTGGGTGTACCCACGTAGGAAATATTAACACAAATTGACTTCTTAACAAGGAGATATTAGTGATAGCCAATAGTAAATAGCTCCATTATGACAACATATTGCATATAGAGTATTTCAGACTTAAGACCTATTTACTTCTAGCATTTTTCAATTAATATTTTTCAGATTACCATTGATGTTGGGTTAAGCAAGTAGTAGAAAAGTGAAGCCACAGGCAACAGGGGTTACTTACTGCAGAAGAGCTGAAAATGAGAACCTCTGATCTCGGTGCTCCTAACACACAGACAGAAAAGACTCACACCGCTTTTTCCCCTTGGGCCTCCGCTTGCCTCCACTGTCAAAGCAGATGCCTCATGCCTCCCAGAATAGAGGCTGCAAGTCTGGGTAGAAGTAGGCGGGCTCTTCTAGAATCTGCACAGGACTGCTTGGGTTGTAGCAGACACGGGGAGGAGCTGGGAAAGAAAGCAATGTGTGTGTCCAGTGCCAATCACATGCCCCTCCTTCCTGCGTGACTCACGTCCCCCACATGGCAACTGGCAGTGAGTCTGCCTGTTTCATTCATAAAATTCCAGAGGTACTTCTCACAAACTGCCACAAATCCGGCCACCCACCATGCTGACCCATGAGTCTTCAAGACCTGCTGAGTGAAGGCGCGAAACTGTCACAGTAGCAGCACCCACCGTCCTCGGTGGAACAGGAAGAGCATGAGCTTTGCAATGGTCAAGGGAGAGGACAGAAAGGAGGGAGTGGAGCAGACCAGAAAGAGGAAGGTGAGGAGGATAGTGTCCGCCAGAGAATGTCCCAGGCTGAGACACAGTGTGCTCCGGCTCCCTGGGAAGTTTCTGATTCTCATGTTGGAGAAGAACCAGGGATTGGGCCTGGACCTCAGCCAAGCAATGACTTTATCTGCTACACACACACACACACACACACACACACACACACACACACACACACACCGAGTTACACTCGGACCCACAGCTACCAAACATGAGATCCCACTTCCAGGGCACTAACAGCACGTCTGACAGCTGAGGGACTCTGGCATACTGGGCCATTTTCCCTTCCTGCTCTGATACCTCTGTGTGGACATCAAGATTAAAGCTCTGCATTTTTTTTTCCCACTTTACTCTGGAGACTCATGTTTTAATTTATTTCTTATTAAAATCCCTGCCTACTTGCCTGAAAGATAATTCCATTTTGGAAACAAAACAAAACAAAAGAAAAGAAAACCCACAATTTTCACCAATGGCTTTAAACTGGGCATCTGAAATTTCTCCTAAGTTTTGCACAAGACCAGGGCCAAAAACTGGAATGCAGGCCCCTCTCCTGGAGTGATTGTACCTCACAGGTGAATAGCATTTGGTATGTGTGCTCTCTGTATAATGAGCACATCTAACCCAGAGAGATAAAGTTATGATTTCCACAGCTGAAATCTTATCTTATAAATTTAAAATAAATAATTTAGTTGAGATTCTCACCTTAGAGATGATTATACACTAAGCATGAAAGACATATTGTACCACGATCAGTCTAAAACCACAGTCCTAATTCCCCGAGACATGTCCTTCCAGCCTTATGCAATGACTGCCCTGAAGAGAAGGAAAGTGAGACCTCTTCCTGGGCCACATCTTTTAGACCTAGAAATCTGAAAGTCTAGGGCTAAAATTGGCAGTCTATACAGCTTTGCTCAAAGTCAAATCCTGACCTAGTTTCTATACACAGATGGGCACCAAACTAGAGGGGAGCAAGGTATAGGCTTGTCTGCATCTTAGAACCTGGGGTATTTTTCAAATCCCAGTACAGGGCAGGGTCCTAGGCAAGTGTGCTCGCTCTCTCTCTCTCTCTCTCTCTCTCTCTCTCTCTCTCTCTCTCTCTCTGTGTGTGTGTGTGTGTGTGTGTGTGTGTGTGTGTGTGTGTGTAGGACTGAACCTAGTGTCCTGGCATACCAGGGAGCATTCTACCACTGACTGAGATATATCTATTTCTTGCTTCTTAAAATATTTTTTTTTATTTGATTGAGGGTCTTACTAAGTTGCTTAGACTAGTCTTAAACTCAACTCAACTCTGTAGTTAAGGAAACCTTGAACATGCACTCCCCCTGCCTCTGCCTCCAGAGTAGCTGGGCTTGTAGGCATGTATCACCACGCTGTCTTTTATAAAGCTCTCAGAATGATTCCAATATGCAGTGAATGTTGGGGGTCCCAAAGCTAGAGGAAAGCAGAGTACATCAGGGGAAAAAGTAACCCACAAAACACCACTGCCCACCTCCACACTGCAAGCTCATGTACCAAGTGTGGGAGTTGGAGTCAAGAGTCCATGTGCTCCAATCAAACTGGTGTTTTCTTAAAATTGTGCTGGGTCAGGGGTGGTGTGGAGCAGCATGCAACAACTTTACAGGCTGTTATCTAGTCATGTGACTAAGAGACCAAGCTTTGAATGCGATAAATGCAATAGTGTACATATAAATGCAGATAAGGGGAGAGAGAGAATGTGTGCGCTTTTAATATAGCTCTCCCAATGGGCCTACACTTAGCCATCACAGCCGCAACAGCATTCGTACAACTGCCTTTCCTCATCTTTCCCATGGCTGGCCAAGTCAAAGAGCATGCCGAGCCACGGAAGAGCAGTCTTTAAAGGAACCTGTGCTCAGAGGATCCCAAAGTCACACTGCCTTTTACTACATGGTTGTCAATGAAAGAACTATTGCACACGCACGCGCGCGCACACACACACACACACACACGACACTGGGTCCGGCTATGATCACAGGTCTATGGTCACTCAAGACATCTTTCACGTACATTCTGGGCTCATACATTCACTGACAGACATTTTCTCAGCTGCCAGGGTTCTGGGTGCTTACAAAAGGCAAGAGAGTCCACAGATAAGAGAACAGACCCTGCAGATGAACAGGCTGCCCAGGCAGTTCTAGTCCACTCCACAAGAGACAGTGGGCTACCCCAGCACTGACCACTAAAGAAACCAGAGTTCACATAGAGCTTTCCTAGGTCAGACAATGTCTGCAAGGCCTTGGGGTTCCCTTGCCTGTGTGCACAGTCCTTCTTGCCCATGTTAGTTCATTGTCTTGCATGGGGAACTTCTCTAGCAAAACTTCGTTCTATTTTTTTTTAAGCCAAACGCCAGACCAAGGAATTTGAAATGAGAACTTGGAAGCAGATGCACAGCCTGAGCAGAATGCTGTTTTCTTTGCTGGCACTTCCTTATGGGGAGCAGGAGCTGCAAGGAGCCACAAAGGCTTCCAGACACCACTACCACCCAGAAGGTCCCTGCAAGGCCTGGCTCAGACCCGGGGACTAACAACCCTGCCAGAGTAGGGAGATCAAGGGCCTCTTACAGCTGCTGGCTCAGCAGTCCATCTGAACAGCATGGCTATGTGGACAGGCATCATAAGGACTACTTCTATGCAAGGACCCCTGATCTAAGGAGGTGACTTACAGTTACCTAACCTCTTATAAACCAGATCCTCTACTGAGCGTTTTGGAGACAGGGCCAAAGCATTTGTAAAGGAGGCCAAGCTCAGCGTGTTTACCAGGACTCTGGGGAGGTGGTCTAGGGAGGCCCATGCAACTCCCTGTGCCCCTGACTGGAAGAAAGGCAAGGTTCTTCTCTACTGTGTTCAACAAAGGCTGATGCTCTAAAATTCTATGAAGTTTAATGTTTCCCTACACTGACAAGACTCACTTCACCAAGTGCCATTCCTTCGGCTAACAAAATCCACAAGCCACAGAATCTTGCTCCCTCCCCCATTCAGAGCTCAGGTGCTTCTGGCTTGCTTTAGAGGCACTAGAAACCAATGTATTTCCACAGTTCTAGGCTGTCCCTTTCTTTGTGACTGTCTTCCAAGCCAGCTGGTGATACAACCTGACCAAGATTTTTTCCTCTCACTAACTGTAGAGATGATAAAGGGTCTCATCATTGAAGAAAAATGAATTAGAGTTCAAATGAAACCATCTTTCTAGGGGAGGGAAAAGGCAGGGCAAGGGACTGCAAGCAGCATCTCAACTCTGTTCCCATGGTAACTGGTGGACTCCTCAGAGGCAGATCCAGCATCCATCACCATGTCAACTGAGCAGGCTTGGAAGACACTTTGAGGTTTAAAGTCCAGGTGTCAGTCATGCTACTGTCACCCAACACACACACACACACACACACACACACACACACACACACACGCACATGCACACACACACGTGTGCACACACACACACTCGCGCAAGCACACACAACACATACACACATGCACACATGGACAAGGGTGGCCCTGGGACTCTCTTGTCCTTAGGTTCCTTTCCATACATGCCACCTCTTTCGTGCATAACCTTCTGGTCTACCACTTCAAGGTCAGACTTTGATTTCCTGGCTGTCTATCATTAAGCTCCTCCTCTGGCTGGCTGTCATCTCACTGATTCCCTCAGCATTCTGCATCCTGCATCCTGCAGCATCCTGCATCTTGTGCACGTCACCTTGTCCTCCCAGTACCACCCCCTAGCTTCACACACACCTTCCACCTGCTCTAAATTCTCAGTAGATTTACTTCTATTTAGATTTACCTCTTCTGGAGTGCATCCCCTCCCCTGCACATAACCCCTCCCCTCCCCTGCACACACCCCTCCATAAGCCACCATGGCAGCCTATGCTTGGAGGATACAAAACTTACTCCTTAACATCGCAGCCCAGAACTTGGTGACAGCGTTGTTTAAGATAGGATGCTGCTACCACCCTCATGAGATGGCTAAGCCTCTGAAGACGGGCTGTGTACTTGTGGATTTAGCATATACAGTTAGGCAGTCTCTGAGTACACAGAGATTAAAGCAGGGTTCTCTGGGACACTCTCAGCACCACACAGTTGAAAGAAAATGTTAAGGCTCCCTCTCTGAGCAGCCTTTGAGTTCCAGATAATCCCTTGCACCCTTTGGCTCCCTAAAATACAGGGATGCTTTCTGTTCCCTCTGCAGCTAATACTGGTTCTCTGGGGTCTGCAGGGGACAGCAAGACAACTCCCAGATGTCACCAACATGTCAGACTTCTTGTTACACATCATGTGACACTTCCCATGGCCCTAAAAGCTGCTTCACCTTCTACTCATCTGGCTTTGTACAAGGCTTCTCAACCACCACAACCAATGGCAGCTTCTGCCTCAGCGTCTGAGGGTCTAAGGACATTGCTGAGTGTGCAAATGCCCATAGCTGGATTCAGGGACCTGGTACTTAGTTCAGGCAGGACTGGAGGTTTTCCTGAGGTGTGGAGTATCCCATTCAAGGAGATGCATGCCTGGAAACACTAGCTGAAAGGGTGCTGAGAAGCTCAAGAACGCAGTCAAATGACAAGGGATGAGCCAAGCCGTACGGCAGGCACTTGAGACATGGTGAGGCTTGTAAAGGCAGCACGTCCTCCTCATCCTTACACACCTAACTTAACACACACCTGGGCACAACACACCTGCTCACAATACACATTTGCACACAACACCTGTTCACAACACACACCTGCACACAACACACCTGTGAACATACACTTGTACACAACAAACACCTGAGCACAACACACACCTATACATAACACACATATATGTACAACATACACCTGCACACAACACACTTGCTCAAAATATACATCTATGCACAAACACATACCTATGAATAACACACCTGTGCACAACACACAACCTGTTCACAATATATCTTTCCTAACAGAAAATGCACAGTGGAATAGGCATTCAGAGAAAAATACTCTCTTTTTCCCTGAAAAACATGATTGGAAACACAGGATTTAGTGTAGGAAGTAATGAATGAAGCTTCCAAGATTCTCAGCCCCATACATGATGATCTTCCAAAATGGCATCAAAAGAATCCTATTCCAGCCGGGCAGTGGTGGCTCACTCCTTTAATCCCAGCACTCGGGAGGCAGAGGCAGGTGGATCTCTTTGAGTTCGAGGCCAGCCTGGTCTACAGAGTGAGATCCAGGAAAGGTGCAAGGCTACACAGAGAAACCCTGTTTCAAAAAACCAAAAACCAAAAACCAAAACCAAAACAAACCAACAAAGCCTATTCCATGGACCAAGCCATCTACTCCAGAAAACACGTTAAACCAATGCACTGATGCCTGTTTAATTTAGACTCCCTCCAAATGAAACATGTGATAAATAACTTTAAACCTGTCTAAAGTTTAACTTAGCTGTGCTTCTCTGAGCTCTTATCAGTGTGAACCAAACTGCTGAGCATGCTCAAGTAGAGCGCAACAAGACCTGTAAATACAAGGAAATAAGCGAGTCCGTCCTTGCCCCTAAGATACTAGGATTTGCTTCGAGAACAACATGCACAGTCGCCCAGATTCTGCTGGACAGCCGGTGCTCTGATAAAGGAGTGAGAGGCTTTGGAGATCCAGGGGTAATCACCACACACAGGCAGGTGGCTGTCATATGGCGTCCCAGAGATAAAGGGAACAGAGGGAACTGGAGAGAGATCTGTATAGCATGGGAAATGCAGAGTGGGGGACTGAGCCACACCAGTGTTTCTTTCTATATTAACAACAGATAATCCAGGGCAGCTTCTCTGAGGGTCAGAAAGAAGGGAAAAAACCACAGCAACAGACCCTACACTGAGCAACTTTCAGGGCTGGAGAGATGGCTCGGTAGTTAAGAGCACAGGCTGCTCTTGCAGAGGACCTGGGTTTAATTCTCAACACTCACATGGCAGTTCACAAGTGTCTGGAACTCAGCTCCAGAGGATTCAATGTCCTCTTCTGGCCTCTGTGGGTACTGCACACACATGGTATACTTAACATACACATACATTAAATGTGTATTGGATTTTAAAACACTTTCCCTTTGAAAGCAGCTCATTAAATGTCCTTCCTGTCAGGTGCATAAGTACTTTCCTGAACACAGAGCACTAAATGGTACTCAAACTTGAGATCTGACTACATCGATCATTGCATTGCTTCATCTAGAGAGTTCTTAAGTGAAACGGGCTTTTAAATGTCATCTTCTATTATATGTGCAGAATAAACTGGCCCACAGTCAAGCGTAGCATTCTGCCCCCTGCTACAGCATCACTTCTGCACCCAGGACAAATGTCAACATGCAGAAAAAGTGCCAGTGATCAGGATTACTGGGACGGTGGTGTTTAGAACTCAGGAATCTCCCAGGGTTCCAAAGAGACCTCTTTGAGAAACACTGTTCTGTATCACACACTTTATTTACCCTTCTACGGTATACATCAGCAAGATGTGAAATGTAAGAGAATTTTAAGATGAAAATGTAAAAACAGATTCTAATTAGAAGTGAGTTACCTCCCAGCCCAGGCAAAGGGGGAGGCCTAGCACCTCCGGGTGAACATTGAGGAAGGCGGACTGAGGACTGTTGAACTCTGCCAGATGAGGGGACTGTGGATTTAGGACAGCCCAGCCCAAAACAGACAGCTGCCCAGCTGACCCTGCAGAAGGCTCATGAGCAGAAATGTAAGCCAACAAGGACTATGCCATAGGGCTCTGTGACACACTCTGCTCCTAGGAAGTGGGAGAGTCACTGCAGGAAGCCAGGACAGTCCCGGACAAGGGGACAGACACCAGGACAGAGTGACTGAAGAGGAAGGAGAATGACCCTGCCACACAAAACACCAGAATTAGGAAGATGAAGACAGGAGAAAACAGCCAACGGCATGCATGCTTTGGGCTTTGGTTTGGCGAATCTGCTTAGTGACACAGTCACTTCATTGGCTATGACTGCTGGAACACCATACTTCAGATTTTACCTAACAGCAAATACAAATAATACAACTCCTCCTTTGGCTGATGTGTCCACTAAAAGAGACAAGGGCTATGCAATGTATGGAGTAAGTGCTCAGTAAAAGCTACATCTATTTTATGAACATGGGGAAATCAACAGTAAAAATTATGTTCACAAGATGAACACTGGGAGCTGGGGAGAAGGTTCAGTCAGTCAAATGCCTGCCACACAAGTATGAGGACCTTAGTTAGGATACCAGCTCCCAGAGGAAGACCCAGATGTGGTGGTACATCTAAAACCCCAGCATTGGGGAACAGAGACAGACCTCTTGATGGACAGACAGCCTGACAAATTCATGAACCCAAGTTCAGTGAGAGACCCTGTCTCAAAGAATACAATGGAGAGCTACTGATGGAAACAGTCTATGTCAACCCATGGTCTCTATATGCACAACCACACATGCATGCATACACACCTGTACAAACACATGAACTCAGATCCATAAAGATGAGAAGTCAGTGAGGTCTGTAAGAACAGTGGAAAGCAGCTCAGCAGATCAAGCTTGCAGGGTTGCACTTGAGGTCAGAGTTTTCAGCTAGCTAACAATCCACACTAAGACCAGTTCCACTTCTCTAAGGACTTGGGGCTAGGAGGGAAGGCAAAGACCAAAATAAAGGAACATCTGGCATTCTCCAAAGACTCTTCCAAGGCCCCAAATTATGTGGCTGCTGTGTCATGCAAGTCCAGAGCCAAGGGGTCTGCAGAGCCATTAGAAGCCAGGCTCTAAGGTTCACAACACTTCACAGCTTGGTGATAACAGGATGCTAGGTGGGGTGGGACAGATCGGCCTTCTTCATTGCAAACAAACAAACAAACCCTCTCCTGAACATTTGCTCTATAATTTTTCTGTTCATGAGTGGTCTACTGAGGTAAAGGTCAATGTCAAATCTGTCTCTGCATTCCCTGAGGAGGTGACTCAGTCCCTCTCACTGACAACATAAGGGAAACTAAATGTGTGAGACTAAAAACAGGTTTCTAGAATCATAACACTTGTGGCAATTAATTCTCAGCACCCCCAAACAGTGAGCCTTGTAATGTTCTAGCCTGGATGAGAAACAAGACACAAAAATTGCTCTTACTTTGGGCTGGGAAGACCACTCAGTCTATTTTCTGGTGTCTTCCTACACTAAATTCTTGTTGGAATATAAGTTCCAGGGGCTGCAGAGGTGGCTTACTTGGTAAAATACTTGTCATACAAGTATGATGGTCCCAGGCAGCCACATGCTGGCTAGGTGTGGTGGTGCACACATATGCTGTCAGTGCTGGAGGTGCAATGGGGAGCCTCCAGGGACTCCTGGCCAGTGAGTCTAGCCTAACACTATTCTGGTAGCTCCAGGTTCAGTGAGAGACCTTGTCTCAAAACATAGGTAGAGAAAACTGGGTGCTATAGCTCAGTGACAGAACACTTGACCGGCATGCATGAGGTCCTAGGTTCAAACCCTGATGGCAGAAAAAAATATAAATAAATAATAAGGTGGAGAATGATTAAGGACAGCATCTGACTGTTGACTTTCAGCCTCCACATGCACATGCATACATATGTGTAAATGTCAACATATGTGCATGCGCACACATGCACACTAAAATATATAAACATAAAAACATAGGTTTCATGGTGGCAGAGAACACAAAGCTGCTACTCATCCAGTATTTGGTACTGGGAGACCTTAAATATCAAAAGATACACCATTTCTGTAGTGCCTGTTCTTATTTCATTTCTGTAGCTGTGATGAAAACATCCCTACAATAAACATCTTGGTGAAGGAAGAATTTGTTGGATTACAATTTTAGGTTACAATCCATAACTGAAGAGCTGCCACAGTGGCCAGACCTTGAGACCACCGGTCACACCATGTCTCCAGTCAAGAGCATGGACCACAAATGCACCAGTGCTGGCTGCTGGCTGCTCACTTAGCGTTCTTCACTCTTAAACAGGGCAGGACTGGGGATGGGGCCCCCCACAGTGGGCTGGTTCAGTCAACCATCAAGACAGTGTCCCACAGGCAACCTGGTCCACATGATTCTTCATTGTGATCCTAGGATGGGTCACGTTATAGTTCCCAGTAATCAGCGCCCTCCTCAGCAAGCTGTCACTTGAGTCTCTATTCATATTTGGTGAGGTCACCGTCGATTCACTCACTGACTCAGCAGATACCATCAGAGTGAATGCTTCTAAGATCAGGTATTTTATCGTGTGATAAAAGAACTGAGAGAAGGAAGGGCTTATTCTACAACTTGGTGCCATGATTTCCATCACGGGGGGACGGCTAGTGGAGAAGCTCTGAGGCAGTAATAATAATGTGTCCGCAATCAGGAAGCAAGAATGCACAGGAAGTCGGGCTGGGTTACGACACCTCAAGGCCCACTTCCAGTGACTCACTTCCTCTAGTGAGGCTCCACTTTCCTAAATGTCCCTGGCCCTTTCAGAACATCTACACCAGCTCAGGACCAAGTGTTCAAACACCTATGGGGACACTTCACATTCAAACGTCTGTACACTTTTTGCTTAATTTATCTAAAAACAAGAAATATCTCCTCAGAAATGCTCGGTAGATACCTTTTGTCCATAAAAGAAAGTGAAAATACTCCAAGCAAATTCCAGGAACATATTTGTAATGATGGCCTTACAATAAAAAACGACTAACCTTGGGCTGGAGAGGTGACTCAGTCAGTAAAGTCCTTGTCACACATAAGAACCAGAGTTCACATCCCCACCATCCACGTAAAAACCTGACCCAGGGCAGAGGGCCTGCTTTCCCTGTTTCAGAAGAAGCAGAGACAGGCAGATCTCTGGAGCTCATTGGCCACCAATTCCAGCCAATCCACATTTCAGTGGGAGACGGGATACAGCGGAGGCGCCAATGGAGGAAGCCACAGCATTGCCCTCTGGCACCCACATCCATGAGTGGGTGTGCGCACACATACAGACCACCTCAATACTGCAAAACCTTTTCGTTTATAAGCAGCCTTTATTAGAATCCCTGCTTTGTGCTCCTAAACTAATAAAATGATCTAAGTCACTGAGTAAATGTCACCAGAATATAAATATGTGTATTTACTTCATTTTCCCCTGTAAACTCCTGGAATTTACTTTGGAGAAAATGTAAGAAACTTCACAATTTGGGAAATCTCTTTTTTTAACTTGGAACTAGGAAAATATGTATTTCAAAGCAGGCCATTGAGACCTGTTCCTGCTTCCCTACTCTACACTCCCCAGGGTCATGTGTAAATCCATTTGTCATTCTGAAACAGTACAGCCCTGGACTACCTACCCTCAGTTCTCCAGTGCCCAAAAAGACATTGCTAGTATGCCTGTCTTTAAATCTTTCAACCTGGTGCTGGTGCTGGCGGTGGCGGCAGCAGCTCCACGCCTTTAATCCCAGCTCTTGGGAGGCAGAGGCAGGCAGATCTCAGTGAGTTCAAGGTCAGCCTGGTCTACAGAGCAAGTTCCAGGACAACCAGGACTATTATACAGAAAAAACCTTGTTTTGGGAAAATAAAGTAAAACAAACAAACAAACAAAACCAAAAACAACCTTTCAACTTTCCCCTACACCTCCAGAATGAGCAATGAAAATAATATCAGAGCTAGTGGGGGTTGGGGGCAATGGGAGGTAATCCCTAGGGAAACAATGTCAGAGATACTCAAGGAGGGAGGGGGCACTCCAGGGAAACAGACTTTCCCAGAGAAGTACTCCTTCCACAAGACCCCCAGACAGGAAACTAGTTAACAAGAAATGTGGTTCAAAGCCCTTCCCGAAGGGAGAGGCTTGCCACCTGTATTCCTGCGCCCATTCCTGAGCCACAGTACCCAAGGCTACCCTAAGGATAGAGGAGCAGCAGCAGCCAAGCAGGAGATGCCTCCTTCCTCTCTGGCTGCTGGCAAAGCAAGCCTGTAAAACAAGACGTCTGCCATCTTGTCTTGCTGGGCCTGTTCTGTGATGATGGAGGAAAAGAGGGAAGAAACAGAGAAAGGACAACACCCCCAAGGCCTGGGAGACAACGGCAGAAGCCTGTCATGCAGTGCCTGTGGCGAACAAGAGCCAGGAAGACTAGTCACCAAAGGAAGGGAAAGTATATACAAAGTATGTTTCAGAGGTCATCTGCAGAGACCTAAGGATGAGAGGTTGGTTAGAAGAAAAAGAAACTGGACAGTTTATACAACACTTTCAAATGACGGAACGGTTAGGATGACACATGTGGCTGGGATGTGAGCAAGTCCAAACACTGCCTGAGGAACTGGGCTAGGCCCCAGCTCTGGATGACCAAAGCTGGTTCAACAGTGAGGCTGACCATTGTGGGGTGGCCGAGTGAGCTGTCAACCTTGCTTAGAAGGGCCTCTGTGCCAATTCTACCCAGCCCTCTGTTTATCCATCTCTAGGAGAAGCCCCCGGGAGAATCCGGTGAGCTGAGCAGCCCTAGAAACAGAAGGCAGCTTTTGATAAGAGCCTGTGAGCTACACTCTGGCACAGCACAGATACCACACTCATCTGTCATGCAAAGGAAGAGAAGAGTGGCCTGGGGAGACATCCACAGATAGAGCACTCCCCGTCTGGCTGCAGCTGACTTCCATCAAGTGTGCTCCTGTCTGTCACCTGAGAGCTAACTTCACTGTGAACCAGCACTGGGCAGAAATTCCTATAAGGGCGGAAACAATCACTACAGCCTGGACTGTGGCCAGTAGAGCCGGAGAGCTGGTCTTTCAGCTTTCCACTGAGGGTCGACATCTTTAAAAAAGAAAAAGATAAACAGATATGTACAGATCTCATTTGTCCTAAACTGACGGGGGGAAAGCACACAGAATCCTGTTTCTGACCTGCACGGAAACAGAATGTCTCACGACTCCAGCCTTTGTGCCTGTCTCTGGTTGCTGCTGTAGCCATCTGTCAGTGTGCCTCCACAACATCTTGGTTGAGAAGCCCCGGAACACCCAAGCCAACTGTCCATTCTCTACCGGAATCTTCTTCATATGTCTACACACCTGTAACCAAGTGGTCCTTGGCGTGTGCAGAGGTGGGTAGTCACCATCTTAGCATCTGGAGAGATGGCCCACCCCAACTCCAAAGAGATATTAAAGATGCAAAAGATCACTTTTTAAAGGGGGCTGGAGGATGACTCAACAGTTAGGACCACTCACTGCTCTTCTAAGAGCACCCGAGTTCAGTTCTCAGCATCCATGCCCAGAACCCCCTGTAACTCTAACCTTGCAAGGCTGATGGCCTCCATGGGCACCTGCACTCACCTGCACATAGCCTCTCACAGACACACGTGCACACACAGTAATTAAAAAGTAAAATGGTTTTAAAACTGATTTTGTAGTGTCTTGCCTTTCTCTCTTCTCCAGAACTCATACTCATTATCCCACTTAAACCCCCACGTTAACGTTAGAATATAAATATTTAGCCAAATCCATTTTATTTTACAGAGGCCACCTGACTTTCTCAGGCAATATGGACCTGTCTACAGTGTCACAGACCCAGTCCTGGAATGTCCTCTGAGTGACAGAGACAGATGAAGAAGAGAGAAAGGGTATGGAAACAGCATGTGACCTGAGAGAAACAGAGGGAGAATAGTACAAACCAGCCTGTTCCAAATGTAACCTTCCAACCAGAGATGAACTCCATCCAAAGAAGGCTGCTTCAGGCCAGGCCCCAAATTCAAGGGTCCTCCCCGCTCTGCGGCCATGCTTCTTCATGTGTGCTTCAATAGCACAGCTCAAAGGTGTGTTAGAACACAGTCTCGGCCTGTCTGCGACCCACTGAAGCAGAATTCCTGGGGCTGGCCCAGCACCCTGTGCTATAACAAGCCTTCCAGTGGGCTCTGCTGCTCCCCCTCAGGGTGAGAATTATTGTCCTTTTTTTTTTTTTTTTTTTTTTTTCATCTGTAAACAAAATAATGAAGTCACTGAGGAAGGGGAAGCCCAGTTGTGGGTCAGGAGGTTCAGATCACGTCCTGGCTGATTCCAACCTTGGGGCAGTGGTCATACATCCTGCCACCTCCTGAGGTCAGCACAGAAAGGCTATCTTTCTCTACTCTCTAATTGTTAAAAAAAAAAAAAAAAAAAAAAAAAAAACCTTGGGGAAGGGTTTTCGTTTTTGTCTTTAGGAGAATGAAGGCTAAGGAATCTGAAGAACACTGGACAAATGAGACAACTGAAGAAAAGGGACAAATCATCTATCCCAGGAAACAGAGTAAAATGGCCTATTGGTATATCATCTACAAAATTTCATAAATCTTCCTAAATGTTTCTGCTCTACTCTAAAAAATTAACACTATTGGTCTTCTTATAGTCCCAGTTCAATTAAAATTTAAAGCTGACTTTGGAGTTGGAGAATGGCTCTCTCCTTCTTTAAACTCAAGCATGTTGTTAAAAGGAAAATGCAAACTCCCTGTATCATACCAGAAGAAAGACCCATCTTCTGACATGGGACAGGAGAAAAACCAAATTAATTAAAGGACTATTCTGTTACTAATCTCAATTCTTTGATTCTATTCTGATTCTTTAAACTTTTCTTAAAGTATGAATTTTATATCAAAATTTACAAGATATATATATACATATATGTGTGTGTGTGTGTATACCTTTTAAACTTTTTGTTAGATAATAATGGTCATATGAGTACTAATTAATTCTAGAGAAAAGGCTTCGATTAGCTGCCTATACATGTCTTTGTGTTCGAGTCTCTTTTCAGTTTTCTGCAGGAAATCACGGCCAGGCCTAACTTCAACTGAAATCTCCAGGAAGAAGATGGGGCCCCACAACAACAATTCCATGTGGAAAATAATATCACTAAGCTGACAAACATCATCTACTGATCAACTTTGGACTACAAAGTGCTTAGAGCAATTCTAAGATGATCCAGTTTCAAAGACTACTTGAATAAGGACTTGAGATAAACCCTGAACTTTGGCATTATGGATAACAAAGAATATAGTTACCTTTCCGAGAATTTGACAATTAACCCAAAATTTTTCTTTTCAGAATAAAGATACCTTCGCCCATACAGAGCAGGAAGCAATTTTAAGAATTCGACGCCCACATTCCCAAAGGGGTGGTGGTGGGGGGGGGTTTGGTCTTTTAATGGGTTTTGGGTCTGGGATAGTTTTCATTGTTTAGGAGGGTTGGTTACAAGTTGTTGTTAAGGGTTAGGACAAGGGCTGGGCAAAGGAGATTAGATTTAAGATGCTTGTTTTTTTTTTTTTTTAAAAAAAAGAGAGAGAGAGAAAAAAGGACAACTAGTTTTCAATACTTTACACTGGATTGGATTGTTTCATATTGTATACAAATTATATATAT
>NW_023411547.1:0-9354 GCF_903995425.1 Onychomys torridus | reverse complement strand
TGTCATCAGCTTGTGAGCAATGATTTCTCCAGCCCTTTTCTTTGCCAAAAGGTTTTCATCAAATGTTAACTCCCTTAGACCTTCTGGACTTTTCTCTGATTGTCTGAATTTGAAAATTTGAAAAATACGTTTGGGACATTTGGTGGGAAAAAATAAAATACAGGTTGTTACATATTTTTTCTTCTGCACACTGTCCCCTGAGGTGAAAGTGCAGGCTAACTATGTTGGAATGCAAGAAAGAATCTCAGGAATCAAGTGAGAATACACCGATTATCAGCAAATCATCCCTTTTAGGCTTCAAGATTGAGCAAACTTGTGGTATTTAAAGTTGGGGTGTGGAAAGTTCTACTAGAGAAATTTCCCATTCATTGTTAGCACAGGCCAATACCTGGGAAGCCACTTGGGGAAAAAAAAAAAAGCACTGGGGTGTGTTCTGTGATGATGACTCTTTCGTTTTCATTCACTAGAACTTGGCTCTGCTCTCACTACATGAAGGCAGTGGTTTATGAGTCTGTACAAAATATGTAAACAGAGCCAGGAAGCACCACAGACTGCAGCAGAGAAAAGAACAAATATCAGAATGAAATGGAAGCCAATGAGAAAAAGGCCAACATAGAGAAGACAGCTGGGCCTCTCTGTGTCTGTGTCCTAGGATGTTAATAGCTAAAGTCCTCAAATTGGGGCATTTCTTTACATGCAGGTACACCAAGGATCAAGGCTAAGGTAGTCTTGGGAAAATCAAGATCCAGATTCAAATTTCCATAGAACGTTCTTTTAAATATGTTGGGTTGTTCTTTCCCAAAGTCTGCTTTTTTTTTTTTTTTTTTTTTTTTTTTTCAATGAACCTCTCTCCACTTACATAAGAAGAAAGTTAAGCATCCTGGCAGGAGTGAAAATATTCTAAAAAGAGACATTCTTGCTCTTCCCTTTGGCTATCAGATTATTGAAATACTAGTTACCAAAGAATGGGAATTTCCAAAGGAATCTTATGCTGGGAGAAGGGGCAGGATGAAGCATGGTGTTAGCCAGAGAGGAACTTGTCTCCCAAGAAGAGATTTCACACAGTGCTGACAACTTGTCAGACTACCTACAGGAGAGACAGACACAGACAATGATGGCTTGGCTACAACTTTGAACAGAACTGCTTAGTTATGTGTAGATACCTCTTGTCTTCTATTTATACCTAGACCTCTTGTCAGGACCCCAAAGATAGACTTGGGTCACTGTATGGCAGGAGATGAAGGAGGGTGAGGAAAGGAAAGCATTGAGGTTAGCATATGAATGAAGCTAGTTCAAAGAAAGACTGGAAACTCTCCCCACCAGGGGCAAGCCCACAGTCTCCAAAATTCAGGAGCAGGATGACACCATGAAGATGACCAATAATAATGGGTCATGACTCTTCTGGATCCACACCACCCCTTTCTTACTGGTCGATTACCACCCTCCGAAGTGCTATTTTAACTGTCTTTGTTTCTGCCATTGTCCATTTGTCCCAGGTTCAGTTCTTTGTCCCAGCAAATGAGAACCTTACCACCACAGCAGGTGCCTCCTAACTTTGAGCCACACATGTGAAAACTGAACCTTTTCATCTGCTCCACTTGCAAATGTGACAGTATTGGATAAGTCTCCTTTCTCTGATTTTCACAATTATTTCTCTCTAGTTGGTCTGCCAGGGTCCAGGCTCTGACCCGGGTCCAGTAGCAGACTCTCCTCAGAGGAGCACAGTCAGTGAAGGATGATTCAGAGGATTCGAAACATCAGGATTGGTAAATACTCTTTTAATTAGGCACCTCTGGGGCTCAGAAATCCACATTGCATTTTGGACTTTGGCATTGAACTCTAAGATCTCTCTAATCCCCTTCTTCTCCTGCTTTATGCTTTTCTTTGTCCCTCAAAGGACATGGAAGTATTTTCTCTGCAATTCCTCCATTTGCCTAAAGGAAAAGCCTCTAAAACAGAAATCAATTATCATGTATTCCTTCTTTAGAATTTTACCAACTAGAGTGGACTGGTTCACCAGGTAGACAACAGCATCATCAGACTATTGCCCATTTTCCTGATGGATTTTCAAAGACAGCTCTTATTATGTAAGATACCCTTTAGCTACATAAAGCAACTTTCCCCTCTGCCTACAGATTTCTTCACATGCTCCTATAATTTCTTGCCATCCCCCAAGAAACTCCAAGTCCCTATTATTTTTTTAACTTTCTTTTTATTTATTCTGTGTCTTTCACATTATGCTTCATCACCCCGCCCATCTCCCTACCCACCAACCCCCCCAAAAAAATAAAATTTGAGAGAAATAAGGAGGGGAGGAGAAAGAAAAAGGAAGAAAGGGAAAATCTCATCATGAAAGCTGTAGTGTGACACAGTGAGTCACACAGTAAACCCTTTTATCCACACATTTTTACATGCAGGCATTCTTCGAAAAGAATCCTTGGTCTGGTTCGAGGCCCCTGGTCTCTGCTGCTACACCACTGATGCTGGGACCTCATCTGGACTCTTCCTGGACATCCTGTTGCTATGGAGATCCTGCAGCCCTGGGCCCACAGGTTCTCCCCCTCCCCCCATGCTCCAGCAGACCAGGTCCCTTTTCTTTAAAAATAATAATAAAAAAATTATGTGTAGGTCTGTGCATGAGTACATGCATATGCATGTGGGTATGCACCAAGTCGGAGGATGACATGGGATCTCCTGGAGCTGGGGTTACAAGTGGTTGTCAGCCACTGGACCTTGATTCTAAGGACTGAACTCTAGTCTTTTGAAGAGCAGAGAGCTTTGTTAAGCCCTGAACAATCTTTCTCACCCTAAAGTCCCTATTCCTTTCCATAATCTTAAATGCTTAAAACCTTCAAACATATGGTTCCTGGATTCAGATATTTTGAGGGATAATATTTATATGCATTGTGGTGGTTTGAACAAGAATGGCCCCCATAAGCTTATATGTTTGAATGCTTAGTTACCAGGGAGTGTCACTATTTGAAAGGATTAAAAGGATTTAGAGGTGTGATCTTGGAAGAAGCTCATCCTTGGAGGTAGGCTTTGAGCTCGCAAAAGCCCACACCAGGCCCAATGTCTGTTTGCTGTCTGAAGATCAGGATGCAGCTCTCAACTACTTCTCTAGCACCATGCCTACCATACCTGCCACCGTAGAACAACAGTAACTAAGGCAAAAGTTGGTACCAGGGTGGGGTTTGCTGTGATAGGTCTGACTATGCTGTTGTTTGGAGAAATATGGAAGACTTTGGGACTTTGGAGTAGAAAAGTGGTTGAATACTGTAAGTGGGGCTTCATGGGCCATGCTAGTAGGAACTTGGAAGACAGTGGTACTAAGGGCAATGTGGACTATGGTGGCCCATCTCAAGAAGTTTCAGAGGGAATTAATATTGGAGACCATTTTTGTGATATTTGACAGAAAATGTGGCTTTTTGCCCTTGTCCTAATAAACACTGTGTCATGTGATGGATTAGTGATCACTCTTAAGCAGATCTACTTAAGAGAGACAAGTTGCTAAGAGAAGTACAAAATGTAGAATTTGAAGAGAAAAAAGAACACCAAGAAATATAAGGTTGGAGCCAATGCTTGTGCTCAAAGAGATGAAACGTTTAAAGAAAGGCCTGATGTGAGATAGAATAAAGGGAGTGGTGCCCTCAGAAAAAGACCTCGCCCAGCTAGGCTTCCAACTTATGAAAGTGATTTTTAAAAAAGCTTAAGCAGCCACAGACAATACAACGCTTGTGCAAATGTAATTCAGGGAGGGGGCCAGGTCCCAGACCCAACAAGCAGAAGAACTTGGCAGCTTCAGTCACGTGGTTCTTGTTTCAGAGTAAAGAATTGACATAGGAAAGGAGCTGTGGAATCTTCCTCCTTGTTAAGGAAAGCTGCTGAGGCCAGCCTGTGGGGAATCCCTGCATGGAGGCCCAGGGAGGCCATTTCATGAAGCTGTGAAGGGGAAGCTTGGATTGCCTTGGAGACACTAAGATATTGGAGATGCCAGAGCTCTGGGATACCTGTCAAGAAGAACTGTAGACAGGGTGTGAAACCAGCCCAAGAAAGAGAAGTGTGTCACAGTCAGCAAAGCTGGGAAGGAAGAGTCATCTAGGTTCTTGGACACTGGACATAGAGGGCTGCAGAATTTGGGGTTTGCCCTGATGGCTTTAGATTTGCTTTGGTCCAGTATTTCCTCACTATGTTCCTTTTGGAATGGTAAGGCATATTCTGTGACATTGTATGTTGGACATATATGAATTGCTTGTTGACTTTGATTTTATAGGGAGTTATAATTAAGAGATTGTTGTGAGTCTCAGAAGAGACTTTGGACTTTGAAACACTCCTAAGACTGAAAACTATGCAGACTTTTGAAATGAGACTGAATGCATTTTTAATTATGATATAGCTTCATATCTATAGGGGTCAGAAAGTAGAAGAATGTGGTGGTTTGAATGGGCATCTGCCCAACATGCCAGCATGTTTCCCTGTACAGGCAGGATGCCCTTGCCAGCTGGGGTCCCCTAGTGCAATATATCAAAACATCTAGTATTAGCAGGATGTCACAGAGCCAGACTCAAGATAATATCTGAATGAGATGCTCTGTCTGTAGCAGGGGGGACTTGTAGTGTATGATTATGGCTGCCAGAGGCTGCAGGGTCCCCCTCAGGATCCTTCACTCAGGAAAAGCAAGATTCTTGACTTATTGCAGATAGGAATTTTAAGGCAAGTCAGAGTAGAACAAACTTAAGTTCATTAAGTAGAGATAAGAAATAGTGCTTGCTTTAAATTTTAAATATGGAGAGGGGGGGGGGGGGGGGAGAGAGAGAGAGAGAGAGAGAGAGAGAGAGAATATCAGGAAAAGGAAAATAGTACACACACAACACATGGGTGTGGACTTGACTTCTTGAGAGAGAGAATAGCACTTAAGTGTCATTGAGTAGCTAGATATATGATTTTTGTGTTGGCTTTTGAAATTATATTGCTCAACGGATGTAATTTACAACCAGACTCAAAAATTAAGCAAAGTTTAAAAATTAAGAAAATAATATATGAAATGGTTTACTTATTTCTTTCTTTTTAAAAAAAATAATTTATTTAACTTTATTTTATGTGCATTGTTGTGAAGGTGTCAGAGCTCTTGGAAATGGAGTTACAGACACTTGTGAGCTGCCATGTGGGTACTGGGAATTGAACCTGGGTCCTCTGGAAAAGCAGCCAGTGCTCCTAACCTCTGAGCCATCTCTCCAGCCCTTACTTATTTCTCTTATCTAAAAAAAAAATCCTTTTTGAAAATGAACTTGCAGGTGTGTTGTTCAGGTGTAGGCATGAGAACGGAGTGTTGATATAGCTGAACTCAAGGGTTACAGGCATTCTGGTCTTAAGGAGAATAGTCCATTTGTTGTGTTTAATGCCCATGTTTGAGCTATAAGACCACTACCACATTTTTTTTAGCCAAATTTGAAGCAATCTTTATTAAATACTGGCCAGGATGATAGACACTGGCCAGATCCTTACCAGGAATCCTAGAGTATGGCGTCGAATTACGTTAATCAGATGCTTATAAAGGCAAACCCCACAAAGTCACATACTTCCTGTCTTCATCCAATTGGGGCAAGCATGCATCCTGACTCTGTGCCTCCCACCTACGTGTATTAAGTACATCCTGTGCAGATGGGATGGCCAACTTTGTTTACTGAAGTGAAAGCATATGTCTTGTTATCTTACATGAACAACTCCCAGCATTCCAGGAAGCTATCTGTCCTTGGGGGAAGTGGGGCTTACAGGTTAGGGGCATTTTTGTTTTATAGATCTCTTAAGCACAGTAATTAAAACTTGAAAACTTTAGCCCTCACACTAGCTCTAGGGATAAAGTATCTGTAGATAATCTTGGTTTGTAATAGCTGGGTGAAAGTTTCTGATTATCGGTCAGAAAACACACGAACATGTGCATACAGAGAGAGAGAGAGAGAGAGAGAGAGAGAGAGAGAGAGAGAGAGAGAGAAGAGAGAGAAGGAGAGAGAGGGAGAGGGAGAGAGAGAGGAGAAAGAGAGAGAGGAAGAGGAAGAGAGAGGGGGGAGGGAGGGAGAGAGCGAGAGCCTGTGTTGAGAGACTTTCCCTTTCCTAAGTCCTCTTACTCTCCATTTTTCTATCTTACCTCACATTCTGGGGGCACAGTGAAGGGAGAAGTCAGGCTGATCATACAGTATGGAATGAAAGATTTTTTCTCATTTGCCTCATTATGGAGAAGGACTACAAAGAACATGAGGGACTCAGGGCAGGGGGCAGAAACAGAAGAGATCAGGTGTACTTTACAGGAATGACCATCATGGGGGCAAGGGAAGCGGGGAGGAGTGGGAAGCCCAGGAGCAGCAATTTTTTTTTTTTTTTGAGCTGAGGATCGAACCCAGGGCCTTGCGCTTGCTAGACAAGTGTTCTACCACTGAGCTAAATCCCGAGCAAATATTTTTAAGATAGTCTGAGGTCTTGGGAAGGAAGAGCCGAAGAAAGAGGAAGTCCGCTCAGTTCTCATTTGATGCTCATAGCCGTTTGCGCTCTATGCTCAGATGACTGCAACCTTGCAGTGTGTCTAGGCCAGCTGGGCCAAGTCAGGTGCGAAGTCTGCAGGTGTTAGAATCATCCAGGCCCTTAATTCCAGGTCCAGGAACCAGACCTCATGAGTTCGCTTGAGTAATAGGGAGGCAGGGCCCCAACTGCCTCCTAAAGGAAGGTGGGAGAATTTAAGATATGTCAACAAGTTTGAGGGGTCATCTGGAGTTCCTAAATCCCCCCAGGGGAGAATTGTCTATCATTGTTGAGGCCAAACCTCCCTTCTTTGCTTGGCTGATGGAGCAAGCAGCCGTGGCTCCTCTGGAATGCAGCAAGCCAGGGAAGCAGATGGTTAGTTTCGCTTTTAAAAGCCCCAATTAGTATTGGCAGAGAAACTGTCTGAGATAAGATTCCTCTGGGCTTCCACTTCTCAATGATGCAACTGGGGCCCGGAGCAATGGTGATGCAAACAACTTGGGCCAGCCCAGGAGGAATCTCTCTGGTGGGCAGTACAGTCGGAGGGGATTTTCTGTCAGTTGGAACAACTGGCCTTCCGTGCTCAGTAGGAGGGGCAAGGCCTGCAGACATTTGCGGTTTTGAATCCACATCAGAATGGAGACAGCCCCAGCGAGGAAGTCTATGTTTCTGTTCACTTAGCTTAACTGATTTTTAAGGGGTAAATTGATTCCCCTCCGCCCCCCCTCTACTCTGTGGAAGGGACTTAGTCTTGACCACCTTAAACAAAGAATGAACTGGCTTGTTCTTGGGCAAGGAAATGGACCCACTAGATCTGTGCCAATACCTTGACTTCTCACTGTATTTTGGACCCATCTGGAAAATCAGGGGGCTTGCGGCAGCACACAGAAACCAATCCATAATAACCAAATGCCAGCCTGTAAACTGCCTGCCCAGGGACAGAACTGTGAAGGTCCCCAGGAGGAGACTCCCTCTTTGTCAATCCAGAACTGCTGACTTGGGCAAAAACGACATTTCCAGGAGTGATGACAGAGTTGTGATGACACGTAGACGCTCACGTTTTCATTTATATAAATCGAAAGTTACACTCTGCTCATAAAGGAAGACCACGGTGCTGTATAAACACAAAGTGAGCAACCTGGTGATCATAGGAGTGGAAGGGGAGAGGGAGGTGTCTGGTTTGTACACATGCCAAAAGGAGAAGTGATACTGTCCTGTGCTTTGCATGTCCAAGTAGGAGAGAGAAGGCAGGCAAAGTAGCCAGGCGGAGCAAGAAAGAGGACATAGGAAAGGAAGGAATTCACACCTACTAAATTCTGGATTATGCTGTCATTAATCTGGATGCTTTCTACAATTTATTTCCTCTGGTTGGTTGAAGAGTCCCTAGAGGGTCCATATTTCAGAAATGATGATAAAGATTAATCATCCAAGGTCATAGACTTGCAGCTTTTTCTTTCTGTGGATTCAGAAGGAAGAATGGCTGGGTAGCTGGTGTGTGGGAACGTTCTGGAGACATGGATGCCTGGCCTCATGTTACAGCAGCAGTAAAGGCCCATTAAGGGAAGACTTTCCTCTGCTCAAGAGGGTGAAATCTGTAGTCTGAGTGGAGACCTAACATTTCAGTTGGGCAGGGCCAATGGCCTGACCAAAGACTATCCTACTCAGGAAGGGGAGGGGCACCCCTAGAAGTCAGGTTCACCCTAAGTCATGCTATAGAGGTAGGAGGAATAATTCATCCTTTAGTAAGGTAATATGCTTTCTCCTTCCCAGAATTCCTGCTACCCATAGGTTTGTGAGTTTGAACACTTGGTCACCAGCTGGTAGCATTGCTTTGGAAGATTGTGACACCTTAGGAGGTAGAAGAAGTGGGTCACTGAAACCCTCCTTGAGGTTTTATAGACTGGTCCTGTTTTATGGCCATGCTGTGTTTGATGGTGGACTCAGTGTGGCCAGTTACCGAACACCCTTCCCTGCCACCATGCCTTCTCCATCACAATGAAACTGTCAATCAAAACAATTCCTTCTTCCTTTCATTTTTTTTTTTTTTTAAATCAGGGATCAGTCACAGCCACATGACAAAGAACTAATACATCTCTTACAAATGGATTGAAACACTGTTCTGAATTGTTAACAACAGGATTATCTGTACATCTCTGGCTGCACACTCTGATAGTAAAGGTTGCACTCTCTCTCTCTCTCTCTAGTCCTGCAATGTAATGTTATGACATTACATTGCAGGACTAGAGAGAGAGAGAGAGTGCAAAACCTTTACTATTAAAATGGACTCCATTTAAAAAAATGGAGTTAAAAAACCTTTAGCATTTATTTAAAAAAGTCACAGTTGTAATGTAGATGGATATAAATGGGTTAATTTAAGTTGTAAGAGCTAGTTAGTAATACGCCCCCCCCCCATTGATCACTAATTGAGAAAAAGCCTTACAGCTGGATCTCATGGAGGCATTTCCTCAACTGAGGCTCCTTCCTCTCTGATGATTCCAGCGTGTGTCAAGTTGACACCCAAATCCAGCCAGTCCAGAAGCACACATATAAAGATTTCACAGGATTCTTGTAAAAACTGGTGGCCAGAGGTTTTCTGGAGCTTCTTTTGTGTTTTGCTGCTGTAGAACATTTTCCATTAAAAAGGCACAAATTAGAAAAAAAGCTTAGGAAAAGGGAAGAGATTTTCTCAGAAAACGGAAAACAAATTCTAAAAATAATATAACTCATAGTTTCATTTTACCCTTTAGACATGATGCAAGCACTATGAAATTTAGGAACTGCTGACACCCATCACATTATTTCTGGATCTTTGCTAGTCTTCTTTCTCATCAATATTTTCTG